>NC_036871.1:7747230-7752957 GCF_002910315.2 Salvelinus sp. IW2-2015 | reverse complement strand
GCATTAACAGAAACACAGCATTAATAGAAACACAGCATAACAGCATTAACAGAAACACAGCATAACAGCATTAATAGAAACACAGCATAAGAGCATTAACAGAAACACAGCATAACAGCATTAACAGAAACACAGCATTAACAGCATTAATAGAAACACAGCATAACAGCATTAACAGAAACACAGCATAACAGCATTAACAGAAACACAGCATTAACAGAAACACAGCATAACAGCATTAATAGAAACACAGCATAAGAGCATTAACAGAAACACAGCATTAATAGAACAGAAATGTCTTACTATTTGTTAAGTATTAATTGTTGTCTATTAATATCAAACAAATCAGGTAAATACGTAATTTTTCTCTCACTATCCACATGTGAAAGGTTGTGCGATCACGTGAAAATCCACATGTGAAAGTTCATGTGAAATATCATCACGTGACGTGTTCCAAAAGCACATGGCTTAATATGATTCCACATGATTTATATTACCAAAATCCACATCATCACATGAACTGTTCCAAAAGCATATTGTATCACATGTGTCACATGTGAAATTGTGTGATTTTCCATATGTGAAATCATGTGTTTTTTAAAGTTTTTTTTTTTTTTTTAGATATTGCTAGCTGTTGTACATATGTATATAAAGGGTGTTTTATGTAATATTCTTTTACAAGTGTACCAACAAGTGACAAAATGATTCCAGCTGCATCAGAAATCAATAAAGTGTTGACTTCAACTTCTGGATCAATTCATTGTGATATTAATTCATTGTATTTGGATAAACTACTGTAGCTTCAGTCTTACTGGTAAAACACATGATACAGGGAGTTAGTGTATCATTTAAACTTTGATTTGTTGGCAAGTAAACAGTAGATTATTCTGTCAATATAGCAAATAACTAGACATGGCTTGTATTCAAGACATATTTTATTTGCTCTGAAGATCTAGGTGAGTTTACACAGCAGTAAGCAGGAACAGTTATGGCATACTGTTTTTATGTACTTTTCTYCTCTTTTGCATACCAGTATCTCTACTTGCACATCATCATCTGGTCATTTATTACTCCAGTGTTAATCTGCTAAATTGTAATTCTTCGCTACTATGGCCTATTTATTGCCTACCTCCTCATGCCTTTTGCACACACTGTATATAGACTTTCTTTTTTTCTACTGTGTCATTGACTTGTTTATTGTGTTATTGGCTTGTTTATTGTTTATTCCATGTTATTCCATGTGTAACTCTGTGTTGTTGTCAGTGTCACACTGCTTTGCCTTATCTTGGCCAGGTCGCAGTTGTAAATGAGAACTTGTTCTCAACTAGCCTACTTGGTTAAATAAAGGAGAAATTAAATGTATGACATAAACTGAGTATACCAAACATTAGAAACCCTGTTGAGCGTGAAAAAAACAGCAGCGTTGCAGTTCTTTACACAAACCGGTGCACCTGGCACCTACTACCATACCCTGCTCAAAGGCACTTAAATACTTTTCTCTTGTCCATCCATCTCTGAATGGCACACATACACAATCGGTGTCTCAATTGTGTCCATGCTTAAAAATCCTTCAACAACCTGTCTCCTCCCTTTCATCTACACTGATTGAAGTAGATTTAACAACAAGTGACATCAATAAGGGATCATCATTTTCACCTGGAATCATCTGGTCATTGTGTCATTGAAAGAGCAGGTGTTCTTCATGTTTTGTACACTCACTGCCTTCAGATAGTATTTATACCCCTTGACTTATTCCACATTTTGTTGTGTTACAGCCTGAATTCAAAATGTATTAAATATATTTATCATCCATCTACACACAATACCCCATAATGACAAAGTGAAAATATGTTTTTTGAATTTTTTGCAAATGTATGGAAAATGAAATACAGAAATATCTKATTTACATAACTATTRAACCCCCTGAGTCAATACATGTTAGAATCACCTTTGGCAGCGATTACAGCTGTGAGTCTTTCTGGGTAAGTCTCTAAGAGCTTTGCACACCTGGATTGTACAATATTTGCATATTATCTTTAAAAGATTCTTCAAGCGCTGTCAAGTTGATTGTTGATCATGGCTGGACACCCATTTTCAAGTCTTGCAAATGATTTTCAAGCAGATTTAAGTCAAATTGTAACTAGACCACTCAAAAACATTCAATGTTGTTTTGGTAAGCAACTCCAGTGTATATTTGGTCATGTGTTTTAGGTTATTGTCCTGCTGAAAGGTGAATTTGTCTCCCAGTGTCTGTTGGAAAGTAAACTGAACCAGGTTTTCCTCTAGGATTTTGCCTGTGCTTAGCTCTATTTTGTCAATTTTTTTATCCTAAAAAACACCCTAGTCTTTGCAGATGACAAGCACACCTATAACATGATGCAGCCATCACCATGTTTGAAAATATGAAGAGTGGTACTCAGTGATGTGTTGCCCCCAACATAACGCTTTGTATTCAGGACATAAAGTTAATTTCATTTGCCAAATTCTTTGCAGTTTTACTTTAGTGCTTTATTGCATTATTTTTGAGTATTTTTATTCGGTACAGGCTTCCTTCTTTTCATTCTGTCATTTGGGTTGGTATTGTGAAGTAACTACAATGTTGTTGATTCATCCCAATTTTCTTTCTCCTATCACAGGCATTTTTACTGTTTTAAAGTCGCCATTGGCCTCATGGTGAAATCCCTGAGCGGTTTCCTTCCTCTCCAGCAACTGAGTTAGGAAGGGCGCCTGTGTCTTTGTGGTGACTGGGTGTAATTAATAACTTTACCATGCTCAAAGGGATATTCAATGTCTGTTTTTTTTACCCATCTARTAATAGGTACCCTTCTTCGTGAGGCATTGGAAACACTACCTGGTCTTTGTGGTTGAATTAGTGTTTGAATTTCACTGCTCGATTGAGGGACCTTACAGATAATTGTATGTGTGGGGTACAGAGATGAGAGAGTCATTCAAAAAACATGTTAACTTGTTTGGGCTGCAATCCCGACACAGGTACACTTATGACAACATCCAGCTCAAGTGCAGGGCGCGAAATTCAAAATCTAGTTTGTTAAAATATTTAACTTTCACACATTAACAAGTCCAATACAGCATATGAAAGGTAGACATCTTGTGAATCAAGCCAACATGTCCGATTTTTWAAATGTTTTACAGGGAAGACAAAATATGTAAATCTATTAGCTAACCACGTCAGCAAAAGAGAGCACTTTTCTAACTCCATCAGTTTTTTACTCCGTCACTAGCTATCACTAATTCGACCAAATAAAGATATATATAGCCACTAACCAAGAAACAACTTCATAAGATGACAGTCTGATAACATATTTATTGTATAGCATATGTTTTTTTTTTTTTATTAGCAGCCATAACATTTACAGACACCAACGTCAAATAACTAATTACTCATCATAAAACATATCTGAGAAATACATACTGTGCAGCAATTGAAAGACAGGATTCTTGTGATTCCAGACAATATTTCCGATTTATTAAATGTTTTACAGCGAAAACAAAATGTAGCGCTATGTTAGCATAGCCACAATAGCCAGACACACTTGGGCGCCCGCGACCAGTTGACATGCACGACAGATATATGAAATAACATTATAAATTGGGTCTTACTTTGGCTGATCTTTCATCAGAATGTTGATCAGGGTGTCCTTTGTCCAGATGAGTCGTTGTTTGGAGTCAGGATGGCAACTTTCCCTTCTCACTTAGCATTGGGCACTGGTCGACTGGCACGGATTTGTCCAACGTAAAAAAGTCAGAGAACGGAACACGGCAAAACTCCCGAAAAAAATTCAAATAATCTGATTAAACTATATTGAAAAAACAACATTACGATGATATGGTCTCATTTATCAAATAAAACCCAGCCGGAGATTGTTCCCGTCCAAAACAGCAGCAAAACAGAACGCAATATCACTCCCAAGTCGCGGCTTCAGACTTCCGGAAGTGGTCGGTCACGTTCAAAGAAATAGCTCTATTCAACCTCTGACAAAATATTCACTAAATTTCTTCTCTCATACCTCTCTTGACACCCAGAGCAAGGCGTAACCGGAGTGTACGTAGGGTCTTACGTATAATGACCATGTATAGGCATAACGTTGAAGCGAGCATAGATTTCTGACATTCTACTTCTTGGTCAGGGAAAGTGCTGCCAAATGACTTCTGTACCACTCAGAGAAAAAATTAGAACGGTTTTAGAAACTAGAGATTGTTTTCTATCCAATATTAATATTAATATGCATATTGTAAGAGCAAAAATMGATTAAGAGGCCGTTTGAAAATTGGCACATATTTTCCAGTTTTTCCAATACGCCCCCTGCAGCCATAACAGGTTTTAAACACTATTATTGCACACAGAGTGAGTTTATGCAACTTATTATGTGACTTGTTATGCACATATCTATTCCTGGACTTATTTAGGCCTGCCATAACAAAAGGGTTGAATACTTATTGACTCAAGACATGTCAGCTTTCCATTTTTTATTAATTTGTAAACATTTCTAAAAACTTGATTCTACTTTGACATTTTGGGGTATAGTGTGAATATCAGTGACATAAAATCACAATTTAATCCATCTTAAATTCAGGCTGTAACACAATTTATTTAGAAAAAGGTCAAGGTGTGTGAATACTTTCTGTATATACAGTATATACAGTAAAAGAATATACAACTAATATACTACTAACGCTATAATAAATTCTACAGTTCTACAACGGGAAAAGTTGCATGTGTTGTGTTTGGGTGGTGCAGTGAGGTGTTCGGAATCACCGTGATATAAGGGAAGATTATTGTTATTGGTCCACTCACATCTCGTCTTCATCAACTTCTTTGTATCCAAGCGGTACTGTCAGTGAGAGAAAGCCAAATACGCTATTACACATTCATGGGTAATCATTGTGTACTGTCTGTATTCCTAGAGTAGCAGCATGGTGTAGATTCCGAGACATCTCACAGACACACGCTAGCTAGCTAGCTAGCTACAACACACGGGTATAGCTACTCCAAGACTAATATAAGTCATAAAGCCAAAGTAATTCCTTTACTCTCCGCCATCATCATCAAAACATTTCTCAAAAATGTCAATGTCAAAAAAGGTATTAAGGATAGCCAGGCTAGTTAGCTTTAATATTAGACTACGGTACATTTTTTATGTATGGCTTGTAGCAATCTAGCCCCGTTATGGCCGAATCGATCACCAAATTGTATTGAACAACAATGCCTTGTGTAAAAAGATAGCTTATATTGCTTAGTTAGCTACCGACAGCAGTCCTGGTCCAGCTGGTCTAGGCTGCCATTGCTGCTTGCTGGTCTCGCAATAATTTTTCTCGCCATCTCAACTCCTCTTCGGCGTATTCTTGCTCAAACAAACAGGTCTGTATGTTCCTATGTAAAAGAACAGCAGCAAATGTTTTGTCATCCAGCTCTTCTTGGAAAGAGGAATCATCAGGAGCAGCCATTGTAATAACTTAGCAATAAACCTGTAAACTAGTACCACACCCATTTTGAAAAGCCTGCCTTCAAGGGGGGGAACAAGGAAGTAGGGCTCCCGTCAGGCAGTATTCTTTACAAAGCCAGGGAAAATGAGTGAACTTAGATATACAGTTGAAGTCGGAAGTTTACATACACTTCGGTTGGAGTCATTAAAACTCGTTTTTCAACCACTCCACACATTTCTTGTTAACAAACTATAGTTTTGGCAAGTCGGTTAGGACATCTAC
>NC_036871.1:7742606-7747205 GCF_002910315.2 Salvelinus sp. IW2-2015 | reverse complement strand
AGTTGCCATGTTTGTGTTTGGGTTGGTGCGAAGTGAGGTGTTCGGAAATCACCGTGAATATAAGGGAAAGATGTATTGTTATTGGTCCACTCACATCTGTCTTCATCAACTTCTTGGTATCCAAGCGGTACGTCAGTGAAGAGAAAGCCAAATACGCTAATTACACATTATGGGTATCATGGTGTACTGTCTGTATTCCCTAGCAGTAGCAGCGAATGGTGTAGATTCCGAGACAGTCTGACAAAGACAGCACGTAGCTAGCTAGCTGAGCTACGAACACAACGGGTTTATAGCTCACTCCAAGACTAATATAAGGTATAAAGCCAAAGTAATTCCTTTAGCTGCTCCGCCATCATCATCAAAACTTTTCTCAAAAATGTCCATGTCAAGAAAAAGTGTATTAAGCGGATAGCAGGCTAGTTTAGCTTTTTTTAAATTAGACTTGAAAGGTACATTTTTTATGTATGGCTTGTAGCATTCGTAAGCCCCGTTATGCGCGAATCGATCACCAATTGTATTGAACAACATGCCTGTGTTAAAAAGGAATAGCTATATATTGGCTTAGTTAGCTACCGAAACAGAGTCCGGGTCCAGCTGGTTAGGCTGCCATTAGCTGCTTGCTGGTTTCTC
Source organism: Salvelinus sp. IW2-2015 (assembly GCF_002910315.2). Lineage (NCBI taxonomy): Eukaryota > Metazoa > Chordata > Actinopteri > Salmoniformes > Salmonidae > Salvelinus > Salvelinus sp. IW2-2015. The sequence goes on along the minus strand of NC_036871.1, from coordinate 7,746,575 downwards.
GCAGCATAATTTTTCTTCCCATTCTCAAACTCTCTTCGGCGTATTCTGGCTCAACAAACAGGTCTGTGATTTCCTCATAGTAAAAGAAACAGCAGCAAATGTCTTTGTCATCTGCAGCTCTTCTTGGAAAGAGGAATGCATCCGGAGCAGCCAATTGTAATAAATTAGCAATAAACCTGTAAACTAGTACCACACCCATTTTGAAAAAGCCGCCTTCAAGGGGGGAACAGGAAAGTAGCTCCCGTAGCGCAGTAATTCTTTACAAAGCCAGGGAAAATGATGAAGCTTAGAGTATACAGTTTGAGGTCGGAAGTTTACGAACACTTCGGTTGGAGTTCATTTTAAACTCGTTTTTCAAACCCACTCCACACATGTTCTTCGTTAACAAACTATAGTTTTGGCAAGTCGGTGGTAGGACATGCTAGTTGTGCATGGACACAAGTAATTTTTCGCACACAATTGTTTTCAGACAGATTAATTAACTTATAATTCACTGTATCACAATTCCAGTGGGTCAGAAGTTTACATACACTAAGTTGACTGTGCCTTTAAACAGCTTGGAAAATTCCAGACAATGATGTCATGGCTTTAGAAGCTTCTCATAGGCTAATTGACATCATTTGAGTCAATTGGAGGTGTACCCTTGGATGTATTTCAAGGCCTACKRTCAAACTCAGTGCCTCTGCTTGACATCATGGGAAAATCAAAAGAAATCAGCCAAGACCTCAGAAAAAAATTGTAGACCTCCACAAGTCTGGTTCATCCTTGGGAGCAATTTCCAAATGCCTGAAGGTACCCCGCTCATCTGTACAAACAATAGTACACAAGTATAAACAACATGAGACCACGCAGCCGTCATACCGCTCAGGATGGAGACGCGTTCTGTCTCCTAGAGATGAACGTACTTTGGTGTGAAAAGTGCAAATCAATCCCAGAACAACAGCAAAGGACCCTGTGAAGATGCTGGAGGAAACAGGTACAAAAGTATCTCTATCCACATTAAAACGAGTCCTATATTGACATAACCTGAAAGGCCGCTCAGCTCCAAAACCGCCATAAAAAGCCAGACTACGGTTTGCAAGTGCACATGGGGACAAAGATTGTCCTCTGGTCTGATGAAACGAAAATATAACTGTTTGGCCATAATGACCATTGTTATGTTTGGAGGAAAAAGGGGAATGCTTGCAAGCCGAAGAACACCATCCCAACCGTGAAGCACGGGGGTTGCAGCATCATGTTGTGGGGGTGTTTTGCTGCAGGAGGGACTGGTGCACTTCACAAAATAGATGGCATCATGAGGATGGAAAATTATGTGGATATATTGAAGCAACATCTCAAGACATTAGTCAGGAAGTTAAAGCTTGTTCGCAAATGGGTCTTCCAAATGGACAATGACATACTTCCAAAGTTCGGGCAAAATGGCTTAAGGACCACAAAGTCAAGGTATTGGAGTGGCCGTCACAAAGCCCTGACCTCAATCCTATAGAACATTTGAGGGCAGAACTGAAAAAGTGTGTGCGAGCAAGGTGGCATACAAACRTGACTCAGTTACACCAGCTCTGTCAGGAGGAATGGGCCAAAATTCACCCAACTTATTGTGGGAAGCTTGTGGAAGGCTACCCGAAAAGTCTGACCCAAGTTAAACAATTTAAAGGCAATGTTACCAAATACTAATTGATTGTATGTGAACTTCTGACCCACTGTGGATGTGATGAAAGAAATAAAAGCTGAAATAAATAATTCTCTCTACTATTATTCTGACATTTCACGTTCTTAAAATAAAGTGGTGATCCTAACCGACTGATACGAACATCGTTGAGGCAAGTCCAATGGCTCTAATGAAAAAGGACACGATATCTTGCAATCGGCAAAACACAAATGCCACAATAATTGCTACAAAACATGACTCCATTCATTTTTAGATCATACTGCAAGCTCAATCAACCAATGACGTTGACGTCATTTCTCCCCCCCCCCCCCCCCCCAAAAGAAAATACAGCTATAGGTGCATAGTTCTGTCTGAAACACCCTTTCATAATTCATTATTATGTAGGGGGACTGGGAAAAAACACCCCAAATAGTGTCCAGTGGTGAAGTTTCCCGCGACCCATTCAAAACCTCAATTTGGGTCGCGACCCATTCAAAACCTCAATTTGGGTCGCGACCCGCCAGTTGAGAATCGCTGTCCTAAAATGAAGGTTCAATCCTAATTCCATTGCTCAAATAAAGCACTCTGTTATAGTGCGCATTTGTTTTAAATCTAATGTCTGTAATGGAGTCACTCTCCTGTCAGACCTGTATCTACAATTGAAAAATGTGTATATAAAACTCTAATTACAAGCGTTAAACATAAAACAAATCGCCCTGATTATTCAACAATTGAGGAGCATGGTTAATGACAGCCTTTTCCAAATAAGAGTGATTGACTTGGAGTGATCTGACATTCAAAAGTGTATTACGGCGAAAACACATTGTGGGCAGGTACACCGTGATATTGGCAAAGAACAGAATATACTACGTCCTTTTGACAATACCATGTAATTTCAAAGCCCTATTTCGAGTTTGCTGTCATTTTTTCCTCAAATTTAAATCACCTTTGGTTACAGGTTTCAATACAGAAGTTGAAATTACGAACACAACAATATCAAAGGATGCACCCTCTGGAGTCTAGTAGCATACACCATCACAAAGAAACACCAGATGTCCATGAAAGCCTCTATTTGTTTTCCCCTTCCCTTTTATCTCTTCTCTCTCTCTCTCTCTCTCTCTCTCTTCTCTCTCTCTCTCTCTCTCTCTCTCTTCTCTCTCTCTCTCTCTCTCTCTCTCTCTCTCTCTCTCTCTCTCTCTCTCTCTCTCTCTCTTCTCTCTCTCTCTTCTCTCTCTCTCCTCTCCTCTCTCCTCTCTCCTCTCTCTCTCTCTCCTCTCTCTCTCTCTCTCTCTCTCTCATTAAAGACTGTATTTTTTTTGGCTTTCTCACCTTTTCAAGGTGGTGGAGAAAGCTGAAGAACACAGGAGCCAGGAATGGAATACACAAACTCAATCATGTCCTCGGTAGGGCCTAGAAGTTATGGTTTCATCTGACTGGTCGCGACATAATCTCCGTAATGATAGCAAGAGTAGAGGGATTCGAACCTAATCATCAATAGAATATATATGCGGCCAACAGATTGCGACCAAAAAAGTGTCAGCAAGTCAAGCCAGGCCACACTGTGTGAGCATCAACGGAAAATGGCATCGTTCTTGCTCTTACAGTGATAAGTATCGAACACCCTCAAGAGTCAAATCATGCCACACTTGTGTAGCACCAAGGGCATCATGTTCTTAACAGTGATAGGTATAGAACAGCCGCAAGATTCAAGCGCCTCTGAACACCAAAGCATGACTACACCACTGTGTGTAAGCCAGACAGAGAGGGAGAGTGGTAAGCAAATGTTCCCCACTAAGCTGCCCGTGTCAGCGCGTGCACAGCTCCCTTGGGGGCTGCCACATAGAAGATATATCACAGAGAAGCATTATCAACATTTCCCTTTCATGTGGGAATTGTGATCGAATCAATGCAATTATTATAAATTTTCCAATGGCACATACCAAAATATAACGAACTACGCAAGATATTTTATTGTAGGCAGAACGGATCAGAGTAGGATTCTTGGCATTGGCACCCACGACTCAGCCCGTTAACTCTACCACAGAGGTAGACCAATCAGAGCTGCAGTAGGGCTATACGCAAATAGACCATTGCCATTTATGGATCTGTGCCATTCATCTTGAACTGGACTCTGTTTGCAGCCTGAGCGGTCGTGAGTGCTTGTTTTGAGATCAAAGCCAGAGTTCAGATTAGAAAAACTTAAATGTCCTCAAAGAGGCAATTCATCTTGCAGCAGTCATAAAACATGATAACATCTAAAAATGTAAAAATATATAGCAAAGGATATTTAAAAACAAATAGGGCAGGGTAAGTGCAATTTC
>NC_036871.1:7631704-7742581 GCF_002910315.2 Salvelinus sp. IW2-2015 | reverse complement strand
CCCCCCCCCCCCCCAAAAGAAAATACAGCTATAGTGCATAGTTCTGTCTGAAACACCCTTTCATAATTCATATTATGTAGGGGACTGGGAAAAAACACCCCAAATAGTTGTCCAGTGGGTGAAGTTTCCCGCGACCCATTCAAAACCTCAATTTGGGTCGCGACCCATTTCAAAACCTCAATTTGGGTCGCGACCCGCCAGTTTGAGAATCGCCTGTCCTAAATGAAGGTTCAATCCTAATTGCCCATTGCTCAAATAAAGCACTCTGTTATAGCGCATTTGTTAAATCTAATGTCTGTAATGGAGTCACTCTCCTGTCAGACCTGTATCTACAATTGAAAAATGTGTGTATATAAACTCTAATTACAAGCGTTAAACTATAAAACATAATCGCCCTGATTATTCACCAATTGAGGAGCATGGTTAATGACAGCCTTTTCCAAATAAGAGTGATTGACTTGGAGTGATCTGACATTCAAAAGTGTATTACGGCGAGAACACATTGTGGGCAGTACACCGTGATATTGGCAAAGAACAGAATATACTACGTCCTTTTGCACAATACCATGTAATTTCAAAAGCCCTATTTCGAGTTTGTTGTCATTTTTCCTCAAATTTAAATCACCTTTGTGGTACAGGTTTCATACAGACAGAAGTTGAAATTACGACACAACAATATCAAAGGATGCACCCTCTGGAGTCTAGTAGCATACACCATCACAAAGGAACACCAGATGTCCATGAAAGCCTCTATTTTGTTTTTCCCCTTCCCTTTTTATCTCTCTCTCTTCTCTCTCTCTGTCTCTCTCTCTCTCTCTCTCGTCTCGTCTCTCTCTCTCTCTCTCTCTCTCTCTCCTCTCTCTCTCTCTCTCTCTCTCTCTCTCTCTCTCTCTCTCTCTCGTCTCTCTCTCTCTCTCTCTCTCTCTCTCTCTCCTCTCTCCTCTCTCCTCTCTCTCTCTCTCTCTCTCTCTCTCTCTCTCTCTCTCTCTCTCTCATTAAAGACTGTATTTTTTTTGCTTTCTCACCTTTTCAAGGTGGTGGAGAAAGCTGAAGAACACAGGAGCCAGGAATGGAATACACAAACTCAATCATGTCGCTCGGTAGGGCCTAGAAGTTATGGTTTCATCTGACTGGTCGGACATAATCTCCGTAATGATAGCAAGAGTAGAGGGATTCGAACCTAAATCATCAATAGAATATATATGCGGCCAACAGATTGGACCAAAAAAGTGTCAGCAAGTCAAGCCAGGCCACACTGTGTGAGCATCAACGGCAAAATGGCATCGTTCTTGCTCTTACAGTGATAAGTATCGAACACCCTCAAGAGTCAAATCATGCCACACTGTGTGAGCACCAAGGGCATCATGTTCTTAAAGTGATAGGTATAGAACAGCCGCAAGATTCAAGCGCCTCTGACACAAAGCATGACTACACCACTGTGTGTAAGCCAGACAGAGAGGAGAGTGGTAAGCAATGTTCCCACTAAGCTGCCCGTGTCAGCGGGTGCACAGCTCCCTTGGGGCTGCCACATAGAAGATATATCACAGAGAAGCATTATCAACATTTCCCTTTCATGTGGGAATTGTGATCGAATCAATGCAATATTATAAATTTTCAATGGCACATACCAAAATATAACGAACTARGCAAGATATTTTATTGTAGGCAGAACGGATCAGAGTAGGATTCTATTGCATTGGCACCCACGACTCAGCCCGTACTCTACACAGAGGTAGACCAATCAGAGCTGCAGTAGGGCTATACGCAAATAGACCATTGCCATTTATGGATCTGTGCCATTCACTTTGAACTGGACTCTGTTTGCAGCCTGAGCGGTCGTGAGTGCTTGTTTTGAGATCAAAGCCAGAGTTCAGATTCAGAAAAACTTAAATGTCCTCAAAGAGGCAATTCATCTTGCAGCAGTCATAAAACATATAACATCTAAAAATGTAAAATATATAGCAAAGGATATTTAAAAACAAATAGGCAGGGTAAGTGCAATTTCATAGTGCAAGTGTTAAGTGCAACTAGTTCAACATTTGTTAGGTTGCATTTGGAAAAAAAAGAGAACTTGGCCCTATTTCTTTTTTACCTTAGGTAGTCTGTACCTGTGTCCAGAGGGAAGGAGCTGGAATTCAGGGTGGAGTGGATGGGAAGAGTCAACCGCTATTTTATTTGCCTTATGGAGGGTTCTGCCCAGGTAGAGAGATGACAGCTCTTGCTGTTGCTGCCCCATGATTTTCCCGAAGTCCTGACTATCTTTCCCAACCTATTTTTCTGTGCAACCTTGATATTCCCAAACCAGCAGGTCAAGCAGTAGGACAGAATGCTCTCAATGAATAATTTATAAAAGAGAACCATGATGGTTAGATCAACATTAAAAAAGTGCAGTTTCCGTAGGAAATACAGTCTCTGTTGGTCTTTCTTAAAAATAGTGTCAGTATACTGATCCCAGGACAGCTTGTTGTCAATGACTAGTCCAAGGTATTTGTACTTCTCCACTATTTCAATGGGCTCACATACCTTTTATCAGTGATGGTGTGTGCATGGTAGTGTTCCTTTGAAAGTCAATCGCTATGTCCTTTGTTTTTGATGTATTTAATATTAGATGGGATGACTCACCAGACAGTAAAATCATTCAGAGCCGGTCCGTGCTCTGTCTCTTCCCCTTTGAGAAGACTGACCAAAGCAGTATCGTCAGCATATTTGATCAGGTGGCGCCTTGGGAACCGGCTCCGGCAGCTGTCTGTATACAGTACGTATAGTACTGGTGAAAGAACACTGCCCTGTGGGGTTCCAACTGAAGGAGTGTGCACCTCCGCGTGTGTTGCCAACTCGTACCTGCTGAGACCTATCAGTAAGGAAGTTGGTGATCCATGTGACAAGCATAGCATCAAGTCCAAAGTCTCCTCTCAGTCTGTCCGCGAGGACCAACGGATTGATTGTGTTAAATGCAGAAGAGAAATCTGCAAACATGATCCGCACATGGGTTTTAATGCCCTCCAAATGCATGTACACCAGATGTAAGAGCGAAAGGATGGCATCATCTGTCCCTCTCTCTGACCGGTATGCAGATTGGAGGGGGTCAAGAAGGTGTCGGGGTGGTGTTGATTATGCATGCCTTGATGATCTTTTCAAGAGATTTAATCAAGAGAGAGGTAAGAGTGAAAGGTCTGTAATCATTTGATGCAGACGGACGAGAGGTTTTTGGGACAGGTACAACAATAGATTTTTCCCATAAAGATGGAATTTCCAATGTATACAGGGACCACTGAAAGAGAGAGCACAACCACATACAGTTGAAGTCGGAAGTTTACATACACTTAGGTTGGAGTCATTAAAACTCGTTTTTCAACCACTCTACAAATGTCTTGTTAACAAACTATAGTTTTGGCAAGTCGGTTAGGACATCTACTTCATGCATGACACAAGTAATTTTTCCAACAATTGTATACAGACAGATTATTTCACTTTCACAGATTATTCACTGTATCACAATTCCAGTAGGTCAGAAGTTAACATACACTAAGTTGACTGTGCCTTTAAACAGCTTGGAAAATTCCAGAAAATTATGTTATGGCTTTAGAAGCTACTGATAGAAAAATTGACATCATTTGATGGGGCGATGAACTTGTTTAGTTCATTGGCTGTAGAGAGGCACACCCTCTTGTCCAGGCAGGGATCGATACGTTGCCTACCTTTGAAGGGGGAGTTTGCCATATTCATAATGCCCAACCAGGCAGACTGAGAGTCTCCCTGTAACATTATCTGTTGCACCTTATCGTTGTACTGGCATCTCGCCTTTTTCTATATTTTTGTTCACATCTCTCTGTACCTCTTTTCTTTCGAGTGGATTCCCGGAGGCAAACACTTGTTTCTTCTTATTAAGCACCACTTTCAGTTATTTGGTCACCCACGGTTTGTTGTTAGCAAATATCTTACATGTTTTTTGGGGATCACCAAATCAACACAGAATTTAATATAGCCAGATATTACGTTAGTGAACTCGTTCAGGTCAGCTGATGATTCTTCAAATACACTCCAGGAGATACAATCAAAGCATCCCTGCAATTGATCAATACTGTCATTGTCCCACACCTGTATTTGTTTTTCCACCACCTTCTCCCTTTTGAGTAACTGTTGGTTGTAGAAAAACAGTGTTATGATCTGATCCAGCCAGTGGAGGTCTGGCCAAGGATGAATACGCTTTGGGGATCGAGCCGTAACATAAGTCATTTATCTTATTTTTCCTTGTTAGACAAGTCACATACTGGGTGTAAGTACTCAAATTGTGCATAAGAGTACAGCTATTGAAATCCCCCTGGATGAATTTGGGCACATCAGAGGAAATTGCATCAAGCTCTTGAGTGAGGCTAAAAATTATGTCAGCTGCATTGACACTGTTTGCTCTTGGATGGATATAAACAACTGTCAAAAAAAGCTGGGGGAATTCACGGGGGAGGTAGAAGGGGCGTAGCGACACTGATAGTAGCTCTATATTAGGAGTGCATATTTTATTCCTGACAATCGCAGTTTTACACCATCTATCATTTATCAGACCACAGACTCTGCCTCTGTGCGCCTTACCAGTAGCTTCACTCTCTCTGTCCATACGAGTGATAGTGAATCCGTCAGGGGTTGACTTTAGAGTTGGGCCAAGTTTCAGAGAAGACCATCACACAGGCCTCCCTGTATTCATATAGATACCGTGAGTTTACCCGCAATTCATCCATTTTCCCCCTTAAGCGATTGGACATTGGAGAGCAGGATAGTTGGAAGCCAAATCTTTGTTTTGTTCCTTCTCAACCTCTGGCGCCTTTTCTGCCCCTTTTCCTCTTCCTTCTTAGTAGTCCTTCAACCAGGTTGTTTTGTCTCACGATCTCTGCAGGTATGTCCCCTTCGATCCCTCCTCCCCAACGTGAGTTGTGAAAGATAGTTTCTGCTGTCGCGGATGTGCGGATGTGTGGCGCCGCCGACTTTCTCAGAAGTTCGCATGCTGTTTCAGGTAGCAGCAAAAGGAATCCAAATTGGAGAATAATCCACTGCACGCACTTCATGTCGCTCTACCGTAGCCTAATCGGTAATCCGATGCAACATATAGCACTTCATGTCGCTCTACCATAGCCTAATCGGTAATCCGATGNGTCGCTCTACCGTAGCCTAATCGGTAATCCGATGCAACATATAGCACTTCATGTCGCTCTACCGTAGCCTAATCGGTAATCCGATGCAACATATAACACTTCATGTCGCTCTACCGTAGCCTAATCGGTAATCCGGTGCAACATATAACAGGACTGACCTACTAAAAGCAAAGCAACAACAATGGACGAGTTTAAACAAGTTTAAACATGAACAGGAAACAAACAAACGCAGCAGGGCCCCAATCACATGATTTGCATGTAGCCGCTTGTGCACATTTTGTTCATATCCTTTGCTAGTTAGTGAGTTATTAGACCAGTTATAGATCATTTGTAGTCAGCAATGGGGGAGTGATTGCTTTCTACAAGAGCACAAAACATGACATTTCTGGAAAACTTTGAAAAGCGAGTCGGGTAAAGACCTTTTTATTTGTCTTAAAGGGGCAGTGTTGTTTTTTGGGAAGGTCTTGAATAAGATATGTAGCCAATAGGCAGATGCTAGCATAATTTGTCTGATTCTCTGTAATAATGGTATGGTAATAATAATGCCATTTATTTTGTAAAGGGGTCTTCATCAAACACCACAGCAACATTTTCAATCGCCACCTTGTCTGAAGGACCAGTGGATAGACAGGTTAATGTCAAGTCAAGCCCTGCATGGAATGTCTCATGAAATGTTGGCTTCCATTGAACATCACACATTGACTGCTACTGTAGACTGAATGAGAGAACAGCTATTTCCATGTTAAAATGTTATGGGATGCATTTTATCCCCTGTTTTTGATGGTAGGTCACTCTGGTAGGGGTACAGTATGCTCAACTACCCATTTGACCACTGTCTGAAACTGTAACTTAAAGCGGGTACAACCTCAGTGTTCACAGTAAACACATGCTGGAAGTTGCACAGAATGTTCACAATGTTCAAGTTTGTGCTCAGCAGACCAGAAATTTGCTCAGTGCTGAAAAAAATTAGAGGGAACATCGGTGGTAAGTAATGTATTCACCCTGATGGAATACAAATGCACCTCTCATCCATGAGTCTATGGCCTCCGCTGATCCTCCGCTGATCCAGAACGTTAACCCCTTCCCTTCCACAGCCATCAGTGGCATCGGCAGCAGCGGCAACACACAGGCATTAATTATAAATCCATTAAAAGAGCCAATTCATCAGGAACGCAGCTATTATCAGATGTCATGTCATTATTTTCCCCACTCCTTGCTGTGCCAAGCAGCGGCGGTTCCCTGTGGGTTTATAAGAACAAATACCCCATCTGGTTGGGGATGCTTTGGGACACGCGGTGCATTCTGAGCAGGGTGTTGAGCCTCTTGGGTCGGTGCGTCACCTTCGTTGATGTCGGTTGACATTGATTTGTTCTGTTTTCACTTCCAAATAATTTGTGGATTTAAATTGTCCAAAAAATCATTTTAAAGGCAATTATTTTATTTATTTTTAACAAATTCAAACAAAATGCATTTAAAAGAAAGAAAATAAAACACCAAATAATATAGATATTCTTATATGTGCTTGTGACTTGTGATGTTATTGGCACTGCTATTCTGACTCTGAAAGGCCTCTTTCTTGCAGATGGAGCTAAAAGTAATTTGCGTTTCTACTTGTGCCTCACAGAGCTGTCAGGCTTTTGCCATTAAAAGTTCCTATATTACTGTGCCAATCTCAGCAGCACTTATGTTGCTTACTCACAAGAAAGCAGAGGTTGGGGAAATGCACTCTGATGTTAGTCTGATCGAGAGAGAAATGGAACACATTTACAGTTGTATTGTTTATGCATGGAGCAGGTTGTTTTATTTGACATTTTATGTTCTGGCTAACTGAGCTCAAGCATGCTACCTTGGGAAATAGTGTGGGTTTGTCTGCCAGTATCATGTTCTTAATAATGTGAGATGTTTCCCCTTGCAAGGTAAATATCTTTCTGGGTTTCCTACCACGCAGACTTGAAATAGACATCCACATTCCGTCTCGCTAGCTGAACAAAATAAAAGATGACTCATTTAGCTGTTGTAATGATGTGAGATAATGAACGAAGGATTTCAAGCCCTTAAAGAGTAATTAGTTAGCACTATGCACATTAAGAAACTGCACTCGTCTCCTGAGCAGATTAGTATTTAGAATGTGTGAATGCACTAAACAGAAGCAGAATATATACGTGATGCATACAATCGAATACTTTTACACATCACCTGATAAAGGTCCCAGTAACCTTTGAATCCAAATAACCACCTGTGACTTGATTAAAAACAACACCTCACCTTTTCCATTGAAGACTCCTGTCCATATTGACCATGTCTTTCTATCGCACTCTTTCTTTCTTTCTTTCTTTCTTTCTTTCTTTCTTTCTTTCTTTCTTTCTTTCTTTCTTTCTTTCTTTCTTTCTTTCTTTCTTTCTTTCTTTCTTTCTTTCTTTCTTTCTTTCTTTCTTTCTTTCTTTCTTTCCTTCTTTTACTTTCCCACTCTCTATTTTCTCTCTGGTCCTCGTTACCACTATGCCCTCGTTCCTGAAGACACCGGGGGTCATGCTACACCCATTTCCACTCACTTCATCCTTTTCCTGCAGCTCTCTTACAGTACCTCACCCTCACCTCAACTTACCTGACGTTACATACGCCCATGGGGGTTTGAATGGTGGTGAAGATCATCTGTCAGTATTTTTCTTCTTAATGGCGTTGCCCAATTCCCTGATCCTTGAATTGATTTGAGATCCAAAGTTCATATATGCTGTTGGATCTCAAAAGTACTGTGTACAGTGCATTCGGAAAGTATTCAGATCCCTTTCCCTTTCCCTTTTTCAACATTTTGTTACGTTACAGCCTTATTCTAAACTGGATTCAAAATAAAAAGAATCCTCATCAATCTACACACAATTCCCATATTGACAAAGTGAAAATAGGTTTTTAGACATTTTTGCACATTTATTACAAATAAAAAACAGAAATACCTTTTTTTATATAAGTATTCAGACACTTGGCTATGAGACTCGAAATTGAGCTCAGGTGCATCCTGTTTCCATTTGTCATCCTTGAGCTGTTTCTACAACTTGATTGGAGTCCACCTGTGGTGAATTCAATTAATTAGACATGATTTGGAAAGGCCCACACATGTCTATATTAGGTCCCACAGTTGACTGTGCATGTCAGAGCAAAAACCAAGCCATGAGGTTGAAGGAATTGCCCGTAGAGCTCCGAGATAGGATTGTGTCTAGGCACAGATCTGGGGGAAGGGTACCAAAACATTTCTGCAGCATTGAAGGTCCCCAAGAACTCAGTGGCCATCATTCGTAAATGGAAGAAGTTAGGAACCACCAAACTGAGCAATCGGGGGAGAAGAGCCTTGGTCAGAGAGGTGACCAAGCCTCGATGGTCACTCTGACAGAGCTCCAGAGTTCCTTTGTGGAGATGGGAGTACCTTTCAGAAGGACAACCATCTCTGCAGCACTCTACCAATCAGGCCTTTATGTTAAAATGTCCAGACGGAAGCCAATCCTCAGTAAAAGGCACATGACAGCCTGCTTGGAGTTTGCCAAAAGGCACCTAAAGGACTCTCAGACCATGAGAAACAAGATTCTCTGGTCTGATGAAAGCAAGATTGAACTCATTGGCCTGAATGCCAATCCCCACATCTGGAAGAAACGTGGCACCATCCCTACAGTGAAGCATGGTGGTGGCAGCATCATGCTGTGGGGATGTTTTTCAGCGGCAGGGACTGGGAGACTAGTCAGGATCAAGGGAAAGATGAACGGAGCAAAGTACAGAGAGATGGATCCTTGATGAAAACCTGCTCCAGAGCGCTCAGGACCTCAGACTGGGGCAAAGGTTCACCTTCCAACAGGACAACGACCCTAAGAACACAGCCTAGACAACACAGGAGTGGTTTCGGGACAAGTCTCTGAATGTCCTAGAGTGGCCCAGCCAGAGCCCGGGCTTGAACCCAATCGAACATCTCTGGAGACCTGAAAATAGCTGTGCAGCGACGCTCCCCATCCAACCTGACAGAGCTTGACAGGATCTGCAGAGAAGAATGGGAGAAACTCCCACAAGTGCTAGTGTGCCAAGCTTGCAGCATCATACCCAAGAAAACTCAAGGCTGTAATTGCTGCCAAAGGTGCTTCATCAAAGTACTGAGTAAAGGGTCTGAATACTTATGTAAATGTGATATTTCTATTATTTATTTTTAATACATTTGCAAAAAGTCTAAAAAACTATTTTTGCTTTGTCATTATGAGGTATTGTGTGTAGATTGATGAGGAGGGAAAAGGATTTAATCCATTTTAAAAGAAAGTTGTTGTGTAACAAAATGTGGATAAAGTCAAGGGGTCTGAATACTTTCCGAATGCACTGTATATTCTGTTGGATCTATTTGACCTCTCTTTGACCTCTTCAGATATTTGGCAAGATAATGGCTGGAACGGAGTCAAGGGAATTGCATCAAACACATATAAACCATGTGTTTGATACCATTCCACTTATGCCACTCCAGCCATTACCACAAGCCCATCCTCCCCAATTAAGGTGCCACCAACCTCCTGTGTTGGAAATACACTTCACATACTTGATAGATCAGTAAAATGTGTAATATGAGCCACTGAAACGTGCAATATATATATATATATATATATATATATATATATATATATATATATATATATATATATATATATATATATATATATATATATACATGCAATTAGAAGAATCAGGGAATCCAACACCTTTTTGGAGGTGAGGTGCCCGGGGCAGAAACTTGTGTACTTTTGCACATGTCTTAAGCACGCTCCCTGTAGCCCATACCCAGGACACGCAGAGCAGCAAAAGGTGATAAATGGTGCACACGGAGACAGTGAGATTGACAGCTAAGGTTAAGGGTCCTCTTCTACATAAAAACATACCAGCTGTGCTAACATTACAACATCAAGTCCTCCCCCTGCACTTTTTGCTATGGGGAGAGTTGTGTAGTTTTTTATTGGGCACAGGGGAGGGTAGTGCGTTTTTTCCCTCTTCTTCTCGTCTTTGTATCGTGACTATATTACTACATTTTGACAGTCTGATGTGACAAGTCTCCAGATGGCGAAAGACAAGGGGACAGGGCCATATGACCACATTCTCCATGGGTCCCCTAGTGAGAACGATGACTTTATGCTTCCTGTCAGTGGCGCCAGATTGCTCGAGAACATCCTGTCAAAATAAGGCCGATATTTCCTCAAATAGACTTCTTACTTCGACAATAGAGACGCATCGCATTTAACAATACATATTAACTTCTCTCAAAAAGTAGTTACTGGCCTTGGCAACTGCTAGTACAGACTGGAGTTGACAGAACATGAATTTGCGGTGTATGCTTTTTCTAGTTCGAAGTGGTTAGAAGTCTTAGAGGGATGACATCTGTTAAAAGTATAAGTAGACAATATAGAAACAGGGAAGCTAGCAAAGGGAACCAAAACAACTGCAGGAACTGACACAGCAACAATGTTTACACTCAAGGCACAAAGTCGATGCAAAAAACAGTGCATCATCGAATTACAGATGCCGACAATTCAAAATTCCTCACGCAACTAGAACCTAATGCTCCAATAAAGCCTAAATATTTGTCATTTAACTTTTCAAATATTTTACATTTTATATGTGGCATAAACACAACCATTCACAATGCTTTAATTTAAGCTACTTCAAAAGTCTCCTGTAGGCATGTGCACATTTGTCCAAAATATAATTCCAACATCCTCAAAATGGTTTGACATTAAAAGTTCTTCAGCATTGGTGTGTCCCCTGTGGAACGGTTGAGCTAACGTAGGCTAATGCAATTAGCATGAGGTTGTAAGTAACAACAAAATTTCCCAGGACATAGACATATCTTATATTCGTAGAAAGCTTACATTCTTGTTAATCTAGCTGCACTGTTCAATTTACAGTACATATTACAGTGAAATAATATCATGCTATTGTTTGAGGAGAGTGCACAGTTTTGAACATGAAAAGTTATTAATAAACAAATTAGGCACATTTGGGCAGTCTTGATACATCATTTTGAACAATGCAATGCTTCATTGGATCAGTCTAACACTTTGCACATACACTGCTGCCATCTAGTGGCCAAAATCAGAATTATGGCCTTTCTCTTGCATTTCAAACATGAAAAAATTCTGGTTGTTTTTTCTTTGTATTATCTTTTACCAGATCTAATGTGTCATATTTTCCTACATTCCTTTCACATTTCCATAAACTTGAAAATGTTTCCTTTCAAATCGTACCAAGAATATGCATATCCTTGCTTCAGGGCCTGAGTTACAGGCAGTTAGATTTGGGTATGTCATTTTAGGCGAAAATTGTAAAAAAAAGGGACCAATCCTTAAGAGATTCCAACCCAATTTTTTTATGCGATTGAAGTACACGTTAGATAAAAAATGTCACGACATCATGAAATAAGTTAGGATTAACTTCACAGGGTGGTGAAAGCACAGGGTAATGAGTTTGATGGTCTTTTCAATAAATATTGAGGGTCTTATTCTGTTGACATGATGATCGATGATTGGCTGCCATTTGACAAATAAAAATAATCTTGCATTTATAATCTTGCATATCATGTAGGCTATACCCGCACTGTATCTGCGAGCTGTCTGCAAGAGCGCATGTGCTGATACCAGAGAAGGCCCATTTGCTTTATCAACACAATATTTTTGGTGACAAAACCATCAGTACATTGACTACCGTGCAGGCTGTCCAGTTTTGAAAACTTCTGATCCAGAATCAGATGTGTCCAAGAGAGGATGATGTAGGGGTGCTTAGTGACTCTTCTTACCAACTGTATGCAAGCATTTGCTATGTGTTGTCTTAGGTATTCAGCATTTTCTTTGTTGGTCTTGCCAACCACCATTGTCACACCTCTGAGAAGCAGCAGTAACATCATATAGGTCTGATATCTGATTGGAGGTTAACTTTACAGTAATACTATTGGTCAACAACTTTAAACAACTCAGGTGCTTATAAAAGGGTCTAAGATTCATTATTTGTTCCCGACCCGATGTGGTGAGATACTCTTTCCTTCTATCTCTCTCCACCCCATGAACTTTTGGGCTATGGGGTCTCTCTCTCTCTCTCTCTCTCTCCTTAAAATAGTGACTTGTAATGCTTGTTAATGCTTTGTAACTTAAGTTGATGCCTTTTATGTGAATCCATTTTACAAAGTAATTAAATACACTTGTATTTAGAATTCCARTATCAGACATTTCTTCATTGCCTATTACTGTAACTCAACCATAGTCTCTTGCATATTTCTGTTTATCCTATGGAGTCAGATAAAGTTTATTATTTTAATAGGCTAATTGTTTAGTCTTATTACGAGTCGCATGTGAGGTATTTATAATATCATACATGGTAAATATTATGGCCACTACATATGGCATGAAAGCCTACATTAAAAGTGGCTGCATTGTACACAAAACAATGGATTTATTCAGTATTAGTGATTCACACAGTAAGTTCAACATGTTTCCACAGTACAACATTATTCATACCACCAAGGAGAGAAACTCCTGAATGACAGAATGATGATACATCTGTTTTTTGTAATGAGGAGGGTACCATCTGGTGCTGGTGGGTCTGGGATGGAGATGACAGACAGGAATGACCGTGGTGTGACCTGTGTCAGATGACAGGATAGCTCATATGGACATGCCCCCAGGCAGATCAAGCCACAGACAGGCACCAAGGTGAGCTGCCCACATGCACACTTTGACTGACAGGAGTTGGGAAATCAGCCATCACCACACACACACACCACACACACACACACACACACAACACACACACACACACACACAACACACACACACACACACACACACACACACACACACACACACACACACACACACTCTAGCGCAAGAAGAGATACAGCGTGTCTTCTCAGCTTTCATCATTGATTTTTAGGATGGGAAATCTGTCAGCACCGACAACACACACACACACACACACACACACACAGTCTCATCTTTTTAAGAATTGATGGTTAATGCCACACACCACACGTTTGAATACAACAAATATAACACAAATAAGGAGAGACTTGAGATACACTCAGAGGTACATAATTGTGGTTTAGATTATTTGAAAAGTCTTCTGACTGGAAATAATAAAAATAATTGAAAACAAATGTGGAGATCGCATTCCCTGTAGAAACGCTTTCCGTTTGTCAAATTGTCCCAGACAGTCATCCTCACCCAGACACAATGTACACAACAACCTACAGCAGTTCCATGCTGGCAAACTGCCCCAATTATTCACTCAATAACATCCTGTGTCGCTTGTGGCTCTCGTTAAAAAGTGGCTGCATGGTGATATCCGGAAGAAAATCTGTGACCGACCGTAGCTGACATTAGCTGTCACGACCATCTATGACAGCTCATATCATTATTATGACAGGGCTATGTACCATGAGCCTTTTCAAGTAGTGTTAACAGATCACTGTCTCTCAGAGTTGGCAGCATTGCTATGCAGTGGGGTCCAGGGCAGACATTTCAGTGACCTGAAATGGGGGGCTGCCAAACAGACATTTCAGTGACCTTAGTGAGGGGGACTGCCAAGCTGAGGCACTGGCAGATCTCTCCATGCCAGGAGTTGACTCCGCCCGGTGACAGATAGCCTTTCTAACAGGCCCATAAGCTTGGGCACTAGACAGCCAGCCCAACTTTATGGAGAATAAAGTGTGCACTGTGGCCAAGAACACAACATGGTTTTCAACCCGGAAACTTTCGTAGTTGTATATCTTTCGTAGTTGTACATCTTTAGTAGTTGCACATCATTAGTAGTTGTACATCATTAGTAGTTGCACATCATTAGTAGTTGTACATCATTAGTAGTTGCACATCATTAGTAGTTGNTCATTAGTAGTTGTACATCATTAGTAGTTGCACATCATTAGTAGTTGCACATCATTAGTAGTTGTACATCATTAGTAGTTGTACATCATTAGTAGCTGTGCATCATTAGTAGTTGTACATCATTAGTAGTTATACATCATTAGTAGTTGCACATCATTAGTAGTTTTACATCTTTAGTAGTTTTACATGTTGTGTATGATATTGGCATGAAAGAGGTGGTCTCACACCTTGAACTTCACATTAGGCTTGTAATTAAAAGGAAAGGGGGATACCTAGTTAGTTGTACAACTGAATGCATTCAACTGAAATGTGTTTTCCACATTTAACCCAACCCCTCTGAGTCAGCTGCCATAATCGACATCCACGGCAACAGTCTTGCACAGGGGTAGAATGACATATTTTTTACCTTGTCAGCTATGGGGATTCGATCCAGCAACCTTTCGGTTACTGGCCCAACGCTCTAACCACTAGGGTACCTGTCATCATGTCAATACTTTCATTATTTACACTACCGTTAAAATGTTTGGGGTCACTTATAAATGTACTTGTTTTTGAAAGAAAAGCACATTTTTTCTCCGTTAAAATAACATCAAATTGATCAAAAATACAGTGTAGACATTGTTAATGTTGTAAATGACTATTGTAGCTGGAAACGGCAGATTTTTTATGGAATATCTATATAGGCGTACAGAGGACCATTATCAGCAACCATCACTCCTGTGTTCCAATGGCACGTTATGTTAGCTAATACAAGTTTACCATTTTAAAAGGCTAATTGATCATTAGAAATGTCACACCCTGATCTGTTTCACCTGTCTTTGTGATTGTCTCCACCCCCCTCCAGGTGTCGCCCATCTTCCCCATTATCCCCTGTGTATTTATACCTGTGTTCTCTGTTCGTCTGTTGCCAGTTTGTTTTGTTTCGTCAAGCCTACGAGCGTTTTTCCCTCTGCTCTTGATTGTTCCTGTTTTCCCGGTATTGACCATTCTGCCTGCCCTGACCCTGAGCCTGTCTGCTGTCCTGTACCTTTGCCCCACCGATCTGGATTGCAGACCTCTGCCTACCCTGACCCTGAGCCTGCCTGCCGTCCTGTACCTTTGCCCCACCTACCTGTATTCCTGACCCTGTCGGATTAATAAACTGTTGTTACTCTGACGTCATCTGCATCTGGGTCTTACCTTAAAACCTGACAGTACGAACTGGCCATGACTGACCCAGCAGACTCGGACCAGCTGCGCAACGCCGTCTCCTCCCAAGGAGCCACCATTGTTAGGCACGAGGAATTGCTTCGTGGCCTCACGGAGGGGGTCCACACTTTGGCCGAATGTCATGACCGGGCGCTGGACATCTTGCTGGAGCAATTCCGTGGGTTGGCTGGGAGGCAGCCTACTACAGCCTACTCCTCTGTAACTCGGCAGTTAGCAGCGCCGCCTCACCGGTCACTCCAGCTTCCCGGGAGCCCCGCTTACCTCTCCTGGAACGTTTCAATGGAGAGCCGGGTACCTGTCGGGCGTTTCTAGCCCAGTGTGCCCTCATTATCGAGCTTCAGCCTTCCTCCTTCCCCTCGGACCGCTCTAAACTAGTGTGTCTTATCACGCTGATGTATGGGAGGGCACTCGCCTGGGCTACAGCGGTATGGGAGCAACAGCCGGCCATATGCAGGACTCCTGCAGTGTGGCAGACTATGCAGTTGATTTCCGCACATTGGCAGCGGACAGTCCCTGGAACCAGAAAGCGCTGTTCGACATGTTCCTACTCAGAGTCTCGGAGGAGGTCAAGGTCGAGCTTGCAGCCCGGGAATTACACATGGATCTCAATTCCCTCATTGCCTTGACCATCAGGATCAATGGGCGACTACGGGAACAATGGGAGGGAGAAGAGGGAGAAGGAGAAGAGATTCGATTTCGCTCGCCTGTCCAAGGATTCCACCTCGCCTCCGAGGCATCCTGGAAGCCCCCGATGGCCCCGTTGCCGAGAGAATTCGAGGCTACCCGAGGTTCCCCGAGAGTCACCAAAGACGGTCGAGTCACAGTTTCCCAAGCCTATGCAACTAGGCAGAGCTGGGTTGTCGCCAGCGGAACGGCGAAAGACCTGGCTCACCGGTAGGAGCGAGTACTCTGATGGGCCATATGGAGAACTATGATGCATCTCTTACTCGCACCCCGTATCATGCCATTCTACTGTGGAGAAACCAGTCGAAATCTCTCCGGGTCCTCATTGACTATGGGGCCGATGAGAGCTTTTTGGACGCTACCCTGGCTTCCGAGCTGGACATCCCCACTCAGCCCCTCTCCATTCCCATGGACGTTAGAGCACTGAACGGGCACTCTATAGGCCGGGTCACCCACACTACCACTACCATCAACCTACGTGTGTCATGTAACCACAGCGAGGCCATCCAGTTCCTGCTCATTAAGTCTCCTCAGGTTCCCCTGGTATTGGGATTCTCCTGGCTCCAGGGACATGATCCCCTCATTAACTTCTTGCCGCACGGATCCCTTTAGTGGTAAACAACCGCTGAATTGCAGAGCGCCAAATTAAAAAAATATATATATATATTTATAATCATGAAATCACAAGTGAAATATACCAAAACACAGCTTAGCTTGTTGTTAATCCACCTATCGTGTCAGATTTTGAAAATATGCTTTACAGCGAAAGCAATCCAAACGTTTGTGAGTTTATCAATCACTAGGCAAAACAGTAAGAACAGCTAGCCTCAAATTAGCTTGGTCACGAAAGTCAGAAAAGCAATCAAATGAATCGCTTACCTTTGATAATCTTCGGATGTTTGCACTCACGAGACTCCCAGTTACACAATAAATGTTATTTTTGTTCGATAAAGATTAGTTTTATAACCAAAAACCGCCATTTGGTTTGCGCGTTACGTTCAGAAAAGCACAGGCTCGTTCCGGTCCTGAAAGGCAGACGAAAACTCCAAAAAGTATCCGTAATGTTCGTAGAAACATGTCAAACGTTTTTTATAATCAATCCTCAGGTTGTTTTTAACATACATAATCGATAATATTTCAACCGGACAGTAACCTATTCAATACTACAGAGAAAGAAAATGTTGAGCTACATCTCTCATTTTTCAAAATAAAAGCTTAAAACTATGTCTAAATCCTGGTCACAGCCTGAGGAAGCCATTGGAAATGGAATCTGGTTGATACCCCTTTAAATGGAGGAGGGGCAGGCAATGGAACAGGGATTTTTCCAAATAAAAGGCACTTCCGGGTTGGATTTCCTCAGGTTTTCGCCTGCAAAATCAGTTCTGTTATACTCACAGACAATATTTTGACAGTTTTGGAAACTTTAGAGTGTTGTCTATCCTAATCTGTAAATGATATGCATATTCTACGARCTGGACCTGAGAAATAGTCTGTTTACCTTGGGAAACATAAAAATTCTGCCCCCTAGCTGAAAGAGGTTAACTGGTCTACTGGTGCCATCATAAGCTGGAGCCTGTCCTGCCACGCCCATTGCCTGAAGTCAGCACAACCTGCCCCGGGACGTCTTCCGGGGGGCTCGGAAGTTGCCCCGGCCCTCTCCGCCATTCCTGCAGAGAACCAAGACATCCGGGAGGTGTTCAGCAAGGCATGGGCCACTTTGCGTTCGCCGCACTGACCATATGACTGCAGGTTTGACCTTCTCTCTAGCACTACTCCGTTCCGGGGACGACTGTACACTCTGTCGGGACCAGAGACCAAGGTGATGGAGACCTACTGTACATTGGGGACTCCCTAGCTGCGGGCTTCATCAGTCCTTTGTCCTCTCCCGCCGGCACAGYATTCTTCTTTGTCGAGAAGAAGGACAAGACCCTGCGCCCATGCATCGATTACTCAACGACTTAATGGTGAAGAACCACTACCTACTACCCCTCATGTCCTCGGCCTTCGAGCTGCTCCAGGGGGCCACCGTGTTTTCCAAGTTGGATCTATGGAAAGCCTACCACCTGGTGCAGATACGGGAAGGGGACGAGTGGAAGAATGCCTTCAACACGGCCAGCAGTCACTACGAGTATCGGGTCATGCCATTTGGCATTACCCTGCCGTGTTCCAGGCTCTGGTGAAGGATGTTCTCTGCGACATGCTGAACCGGTTCATCTTTGTCTACCTCGATGACATCCTCGTCTTCTCCCACTTCATCCAAGAACATGTGCTCCACGTCTGACAGGTTCTCCAACACCTCCTGGAGAACCAGCTGTTTGTAAGAGCAGAGAAGTGCGAGTTTCACCATCCCTTTTCTGGGGTACATCCTCGCTGCAGGGAGTGCACAAATGGATCCCGGGAAGGTGAGAGCGGTGGTGGATTAGCCCTAGCCTACTTCCAGGGTGCAGCTGCAACGTTTCCTGTGGTTCGCCAACTTCTACCGCCGCTTTACCCGGGGTAACAGCAACCTGGGTTCCCACTGCCAGCACTCACCTCGCCCAAGGTTCCGTTCACATGGTCTCCAGCTGCCGACCAGGCGTTCCGGGACCTCAAACATTGCTTCAAACATCTTGCTTCATCCGGACCCTTCCCGTCAGTTCGTGGTGGAGGCCGATGCTTCGGATATCAGAGTGGGGGATGTCCTATCCTATGCTACACTACCGTACAAAAGTTTGGGGTCACTTTGAAATTTCCTTTTTTGTCCATTTAAATAACATCACATTGATCAGAAATACAGTGTAGACATTGTTAATGTTGGAAACGACAGATTATTTATGGAATATCTACATAGGCTTACAGAGGCCCATTATCAGCAACCATCCCTCCTGTGTTCCAATGGCATGTTGTGTTAGCTAATCCAAGTTGATCATTTTAAAAGTCTAATTGATCATTAGAAAACCATTTTGCAATTACGTTAGCACAGCTGAAAACTGTTGGTCTGATGAAAGAAGCAATAAAACGGGCCTTCTTTAGACTAGTTGAGTATCTGGAGCATCAGCATTTGTGGGTTCGATTACAGGCTCAAAATGGCCAGAAACAAAGACCCTTCTTCTGAAACTCGTCAGTCTATTCTTTTTTTGAGAAATGAAGGCTATTCCATGCGAGAAATTGCCAAGAAACTGAAGATCTCATACAACGCTGTGTATGACTCTCTTCACAGAACAGCGCAAACTGGCTCTAACATAATAGAAAGAGGAGTGGGAGGCCCCGGTGCACAACTGAGCAAGAGGACAAGTACATTAGAGTGTCTAGTTTGAGAAACAGACACCACACAAGTCCTCAACTGGCAGCTTCATTAAATAGTACCCGCAAAACACCAGTCTCAACGTCCACAGTGAAGAGGCGGCTACGGGATGCTGGCCTTCTAGGCAGAGTTGCAAAGAAAAAGCCATATCTCAGACTGGCCAATAAAAAGAAAAGATTAAGATAGGCAAAAGAACACAAACACTGGACAGAGGAACTCTGCCTAGAAGGCCAGCATCCTGGATTCGCCTCTTCACTGTTGACATTGAGACTGGTGTTTTGTGGGAGGGGKAACTCCCGGTGGACAGCCATACCTTCTGCCCTAACCTATACCGGGGAGCCGGGGTCCGGTGGCGATCCGCTTGATCAATACCTGGATTTGGTCTTAAGGAGGGGCGACCGGGCTCTCCTCCAGGTACGACGACAAGCGGCGGACAAACATCTGGGCAGACGGTATCATTTACAACATTAACTATGTCTACACTGTATTTCTTATCAATTTGATGTTATTTTAATGCCCTATAAATTAGTTTTTCTTTCAAAAACAAAGACATTTATAAGTGACCCCAAACTTTTGAACGGTAGTGTATATTCTGAGGTGTCATTGAGAATACGAGGCTCACGGGTTGCTCTCCTTCATCATCAATCATTCATCAATCATTCATTATTAATAATGTCAATGATGACACCCACATAAAATGCTTGGCTTGCAGTTTTGCAGATGTCATTTGAAACTGCATTTTCAATTACATACCTAAAATAGTGTAGATTCTATGTTTAAATAAAGTCCTTGGTGGAATTTATAACTGGGGTTGAATCGACGTTCTGCTTAACTTAAGACGGTGACACCGAGCAATTGACTAATGAAGGGCATATGTGCACAATGGCCTTGAATGGTAGTGTAACTGATGGCTGCATCAATCACTGGAATGTCATTATTCAAAAGACATCACAGAACTTTATCGAAAGTGGGTCAAAGGAGAACTTTGTGACATTGTGTTTGATGCATGGTGGTGGATGGTGGATTCTGGTTTCGGGCAAGGCTTTTAACCATGAGGAATGTAAACTTGAAGTATAGCTAAAACATTTATTCGACGAACAAGCAGAATTGCCAACAGGGAGATACGTTACCCCAGGCTCTACATAGTTAACATATAATCTTCAATTGTGAGGAAATAACTCATAAGGACATGTTTATATGTATGAAGGGAGGTGGCAGCTTTTTATGTCTTTGTGAAATGGCGGAACAGATGGTAGTAAATAACACAGGTCATGTGTGCGTGTGTGCTGTCAGAATACAGTGTGATTTTGCACAAGTATGCAGAGCATGTAGTTATCACCGAGGCAGAGTGCGTTCTTGTGTGCCTAGGTGGGCACAGTGCTGCTGGTACTGTTCATCCGTAAAGCACACACATTTTCTGTTTATGTTCAAATGAGTTCGTATTTTGCATTACAAATAAGCATTGAACAGGTAAAACACAATTATTCAGGAACTTTAGATTTGACTGTATATTTTGAAGGTTGCCATTGCCATTATTGCATTGCCATCATTAATTTACACAGTGTACCTTCCAGATTTTGACATTTCAGAAACCGTGATAATGGTGACTAAAGTGTTTATGAATGTAAACAATTATACGAACTAAACAAAGGAAATCATTTAAACGTGTTGCAATACAGTGCATTAAAGTTACTAGGCATATCGGCCATTGTGAAGTGGCTTTGTGCTCTATAGCTGCCCTCGCAGCAGCAACACAAAAAGAACAAGTATGTAGACTGCTTAGTCACTTTAAAGATTAGTAATAAAAAAAAACGTCTATGAGCACAAAAAAAGACGATGAGAAAAGCTGATGAAGATGTCTGCATTTAATACATGGCTAGTAATTAGCCAACCCCCATGGTGTCTTTATATTACTATGCTGAGCCCACAAAGATGTTCAATAGGGACGATATTGCCCAGCGTTGCCAAGGAGTTAACCTGAAATCCATCTTGCAGAGAAAAAAACAGCCTCAGATGGTAAGATTCATTATATCTAAATGAGACCTTGAAACCAATGCACATTCAACAACAAACAATGAGGCTATTTAATGTCATATTTTCAGTTGATGAAGAACAGGATGTAATGAAAGAGCTTGAAGGGCATTATGCTCAGTTCAAGATGAATGTCAGACACATAATTCCACTAGAATGTTTCCTTGTATGAACTAATATGCACTAGTATTTTCGTGCCACAAGTTTTTCCACCTCTGTGAGGTTGTTCAGTTGGTTTTGGTTGGTGCTGTCCATGGTCCTGATATGATGCAGAACCAATTAGGCTCTGTCCGTGGTCCTGAAAAGTTGACTTTTGTTAGTTCTGAATGGATAGCACTTTGCCTTTCCACAGTCGTCCCAGAGCCATAGACCCCAAATTCTCTAATGTGCGTCTGAAAGCTTTTATGCCCGGTGTCATATAATGGTGTTGTGGCCTGGTGTCACATTATAGTTCATTATTCACTGCAATTTCAGAAACTTTGGCCCGTCTCTTTTTCCTGTTGAATAACAACATTTTGTGTAATCTAGAAATAATGTTTTGAACAGGGTTCATGCATGAAGAAAGTTAATTGTGTGGAGATCAAATGTCAAATTGCAAATGCCCAGGAGGCACTTGTGTATTACCGTGCAACACCAATACACAATGTAAGCCTGCTGATCATGAATGGCCATTTTGACAATAAAAAGGAGCTGTTTGAGGCATGGTAACCAATAACAGCATGATGATTTGTCATTATAGGTTATTGCACACTCAAAATTATAAAGCAATCATGAGATCTCAAAACTGAACATAGGGTGTAACAAAGCCCCCAGTGTTGGCAAGCACCCAGTTAAAGCCGTAAAACCAAACACACATTAATGACGACACTTTGACATCAATCACAATAACTGTGCAATTTCTCCAACCCATATAATCACAGTCACATGCAATCATAACACAGTTGTCTTATCACTGGCTATCATACAGGAGCTACACGCTTGATACAAATCATCCACGCACAGTCCATCCTGTGATACATTGTGTACGATTCCTCGTCATCTAATATTTTGATCTCAAAACTCATTTGATATATTGTGCAATGCATCAGGAAAACAGTGAGGCACACATTGGATGAAAAGGATCCAAACTAGGTGAATTTGATTTTCAAATAGGGGTGCCTTAGTTCCTTGGATAGCAATATTGGGGGCATTATGTGCATCGCCATCTGTCTTTTTCTCTTTACTTTCATTACGACTTCAGAGCTCTTTGTTACTCTTTCATTACACGTGTACTCCTCCCGCGTTATCACTGCCATGTTTATGGTTGGCCGTAAGCCAGATCAGAGATGGGATTTTACTGTCAATGAATGCAGTGCAGTTTTTCATGTCATCTTCCCAGGCTATAGCTGGCTGCACAATAAAGCTCCAATAATTACTACATGAATCTATTTGCAAGTCAAAAAAAGTACAATCACATCTCAGAGCCAAATAGAGAATAAAAGCTGTTGCCAACCCTAGCTCAAGGGGAGATTTATATATACTGTAGAGCACCTACTTATTCAAAGATTTGTAGTTATTTTTCCTATTTTCTACATTGTAGAATAATAGTGAAGACATCAAAACAATGAAATAACACATATGGAATCATGTAGTAACCAAAAAGGTGTTAAATAAATCAGAATATGTTTTATATTTGAGATTCTTAACATAGCCACCCTTTGCCTTGATGACAGCTTAGCACACTCTTGGCATTCTCTCAACCAGCTTCATGAGGTAGGAACCTGGAATGCAGTTCAWTAAACAGGAGTGCCTTGTTAAAAGTTAATTTGTGGAATTTCTTTCCTTCTTAATGTGTTTGAACCAATCAGTTGTGTTGTGACAAGGTAACGGGTGTTATACGGAAAATAGACCTTTTTGGTATTAGACCAAGTTCATATTATGGCAAGATAGCTCAAATAAGCAAAGAGAAACTGGAGTCCATCATTACATTAAGACATGGAGGTCAGTCAATCAGGAAAATGTAAAGAACTTTGAAAGATTCTTCAAGTGCAGTTACAAAAAACATAAAGCGCTATGATGAAACTGGCTCTACTGAGGACCACCACATGAAAGGAAGACCCAGAGTTACCTCTGCTGCAGAGGATAAGTTCATTAGAGTTACCAGCCTCAGAAATAGCAGCCCAAATAAATGCTTCAACATCAACTGTTCAGAGGAGACTGCGTGAATCAGGCATTGGAGGAGGAGGTGTGATGGTGTGGGGGTGCTTTGCTGGTGACACTGTCAGTGATTTATTTAGAATTCAAGGCACACTTAACCAGCATGGCTACCACACCATTCTGCAGCGATATGCCATCCCATCTGGTTTGTGCTTAGTGGGAGTATAATTTGTTTTTCAAAAAGACAATGACCCAACACGCCTCCAGGCGTGATGAGTTGGACCGCAGAGTGAAGGAAAAGCCTTCAAGACTGCTGGAAAAGCATTCCAGGTGATGATGGTTGAGAGAATGCCAAGAGTGTGCAAAGCTGTCATGAAGGCAAAGGGGGGCTACTTTGACGAATCTCAAATATAACACGTATTTTGTTAGTTTAACACATGTTTGGTTACTACATGATTCCATTTGTGTTATTTCATAATTTTGATGTCTTCACTATTATCCTACAATGTAGAAAATAATAAAAAATAAAGAAAAACCCTTGAATGAGTATGTGACTTTTGACCGGTACTGTAACCTGTATATATACAGTTGAAGTCGGAAGTTTACATACACCATAGCCAAATACATTTAAACTCAGTTTTTCACAATTCCTGACATTTAATCCTAGTAAAAATTCCCTGTCTTAGGTCAGTTAGGATCACCTTTTTATTTTAAGATGTGAAATGTCAGAATAATAGTAGAGAGAATTATTTCTTTCAGCTTTCATTTCTTTCATCACATTACCAGTGGGTCAGAAGTTTACATACACTCCATTAGTATTTGGTAGCATTGCCTTTCAATTGTTTAACTTGGGTCAAGCGTTTCGGGTAGCTTCCCACAATAAGTTGGGTGAATTATGGCCCATTCCTCCTGACAGAGCTGGTGTAACTGAGTCAGGTTTGTAGGCCTCCTTGCTCACTCACGCTTTTTCACTTCTGTCCACAAATTTTTGATAGGATTGAGGTCAGGGCTTGTGATGGCCACTCCAATACCTTGACTTTGTTGTCCTTAAGCCATTTTACCACAACTTTGGAAGTATGCTTGGGGTCATTGTCCATTTGGAAGACCCATTTGCAAACAAGCTTTAACTTCCTGACTGATGTCTTGAGATGTTGCTTCAATATATCCACATAATTTTCCTTCGTCATTATGCTATATATTTTGTGAAGTGCACCAGTCCCTCCTGCAGCAAAGCACCCCCACCACATAATGCTGCCACCCCGTGCTTCACGGTTGGGATGGTGTTCTTCGGCTTGCAAGCATCCCCCTTTTTCCTCCAAATATAACAATGGTCATTATGGTCAAACAGTTCTATAATTGTTTCATCAGACCAGAGGACATTTCTCCAAAAAGTAAGACCTTTGTCCCCATGTGCAGTTGCAAACCGTAGTCTGGCTTTTTTATGGCAGTTTTGGAGCAGTGGTTTCTCCTTGCTGAGCGGCCTTTTAGGTTATGTCGATATAGGACTCGTTTTACTGTGGATATAGATACTTTTGTACCTGTTTCCTCTAGCAACTTCACAAGGTCTTTTGCTGTTGTTCTGGGATTGATTTGCACCTTTCACACCAAAGTACGTTCATCTCTAGGAGACAGAACACGTCTCCTTCCTGAGCAGTATGACATCTGCATGGTCCCATTGTGTTTATACTTGCATACTATTGTTTGTACAGATAAACGTGGTGCCTTCAGGGGTTTGGAAATTTCTCCCAATGATGAACCAGACTTGTGGAGGTCTTGGCTGATTTATTTTGATTTTCCCATGATGTCAAGCAAAGAGGCACTGAGTTTGAAGGTGGGCCTTGAAATACATCCACAGGTACACCTCCCATTGACTCAAATTATGTCAATTAGCCTATCAGAAGCTTCTAAAGCCATAACATAATTTTCTGGAATTTTTCAAGCTGTTTAAAGGCACAGTCAACTTAGTGTATGTAAACTTCTGACCCACTGGAATTGTGATACAGTGAATTATAACTGAAATGATCTGTCTGTAAACAATTGTTGGAAAAATTACTTGTGTCATGCACAAAGTAGATGTACTAACCGACTTGCTAAAACTATAGTTTGTTAACAAGACATTTGTGTAGTGGTTCAAAAACAAGATTTAATGACTCCAATATATATATATATATATATATATATATATACACTACATGACCAAAAGTATGTGGTCACCTGCTCGTTGAACATCTCATTCCAAAATCATGGGCATTAATATGGAGTTGGTCCCCCCTTTGCTGCTATAACAGCCTCCACTCTTCTGGGAAGGCTTTCCACTATATGATGGAACATTGCTGCGGGGACTGGCTTCCATTCAGCCACAAGAGCAATAGTGGTTGGGCACTGATGTTGGGCGATTAGGCCTGGCTCACTGTCGGCGTTCCAATTCATCCCAAAGGTGTTCGATGGGGTTGAGGTCTCTTCCACACCGATCTCAACAAAAATAGCCTAATCCACTAATTTGAAGGGGTGTCCACATACTCTTGTATATATAGTGCAGGCCTGGGCAATGGCCGGCCCTGGGGCCATATGATGCCCGTGACCTGATTCAATACGGCCCGCGGAATCATGCTCAGATCACATAAAGAATTTGCGATAGTAAAGTTTTGAAAAACGTATTTGTTATGTTTACATGCAGCACAAGGATAAAACATTTTTTATAGGCAATGTGGAACGCCTCATACTAGAAGCTTTTGGGGTATGGAAAATAAGTCACAAGAGCATGGCCCAACTCTTGATCAGGTTAGCACCGTCACATTTTAAATGGTGGACAAGATGCAAATTAACCTAATTGATGGAAATAAATCTATTACTACCCGGCAACTTTTACCCAATTTCCTGAATAATTTATCAATTGAAAGAGCTCTAAAATGCCCCCGAAAACCTAATGATCACAACTTGGGTCGATCAATCTTCGGATCGGACTAGGGCGCTGACCTCTTCGGAAACTGCGGAAGTCACTGCAGAAATTCAGCTGTCAAATCCTCCAGGCTCTTATTATTATCTGCCGTTTTTAATGGCTTGTCGGATTTTTATTGATTGTGATTCTGGCTGCTGTTGAGTGGCTATTAAGAACTTCTTTAATGGCCCCCCATTTTAGTGTGTACAAAAACATGTCTTTAATTTGGCTTAGTGAAAGCACGAAAGCTCGCGCCTTCCTCTGGTGTTCATCACATGATCTCATTTGTATGGCACATTTGGAATGCAGATGAGGTTTCAGGACGGATATTATGACTGTTTGGCTTTGTGGTAATGAGAATGGGTGAATGGTTATCTATTCTTTTGGGATGATATGCAGACTGTCGAGAGACATAGAAAACTGGAATTTCCTGATTTAGCGACACATACTATACAGTACGTATAGATATAGAACACCTTTGCATTTGTGAAATATTTCATACGGAATGTTTGTCTCCCTTGATTTTGTACTTTTGGTCTGAAGGTGAACAAAATAAGACTGGCTGCTGTAGTCTTATTCTGCTGTATTACTAATATTGAGAGGATCCCCCATTCCCCACCTTCTATTTAGAGGCTCTCTATCACACCAGGTGAGCTGGGGGGCCATCCCTCCATCCCTCCATCCCTCCTTGGCCCAAAAGCTTCAGAGGACCATTTGTTCCCTGCACAGAGTCAGTTCTTAAACCTTCTCACCTCTCAGATGTCCCTCTTTCCAGAGTCTAAATCCTGCTGAGTGGGATCAATGATCCCCCACACACTGGCTGACCTGTCCTCAGAGCTTCTCACTGTTCTCCAGTCAGGCCCTCCTCCGAGTAGAATTGAAACCACAAACTCACTATGAAATGCGATACGCTTGCCYAAAATGACCATCTGCATGAACTGCAATGTCCTTCAAGTCCTTGAAATATTGTTTCATCTTTTTGTATTCAAGATGTTTCAGACATTATGGGATCTAGCCACCCCATTACAGAACATTACGGAAAAAAACTCAGGTCCAGTGTTACTTCAAAGCACTATTTGACTTACAGATGTACAATCTTAATTTGATCACCATGTTTTAGGATAACTTTTGTGCAATGGAGGAAATGATAAACTTGCAGTGTATTTGAGGTTTAAAAAGGCTTCTGAAGTTTGTAATTTTCACTTGGAAATTTTAGACTTGATTTCTTCCCCCCAAACATTTTTTTATTAAATATAATCCACATAATAATTCACAATTCCTGTTGCTACAGGATTATTTACCTGCCGTAGCGAACTGTCTCAAATTAAGATTCTATATCTGTACAATATCTGACTTGTATGAGTTTTTCCTTCAAGTCTGTATGAAATAAATAGTTTGAAAGAAGTTGATTCGAAAAAGCTGTAGGTGTACCTTGAAGTTGACCCTATCTGTCCTTCCTCTTGTATATCTTCATTTGTAGTCATTTTGGCAACAACATATTTTGATTATGAAATAAATAACACCCTTGAACAGTTAATTTGTAACCAGGCAGTATCTGACTACACCCCTTCAAAACCACAATGTCTCATCATGGTCTAACCTGAGATAGAACTGATCAGAGTTCTGTAGAGCACATCTAATTCTAATGAAATGTTGGAGCCACTTCCAAACCCAGATTCACTAACTGGCAACCCAACTGACACTTCAGGTGGCTAAAGAGCATAAATATCACTCTTTAATATTTCAGCCAGGGTTTTTTAAATGAGTGTCCTAACCCCCGTCAGTACAGGATGGCGAATCCCCGTTACATTTCCACAAGAACTGTGTCCGATGTAGCCAGTCCTCTCAGCGGGATTCTAAATCTGGTCAGTATTAAAAATACATTAGTTATGATAATTCACACGACGAGCCAATACCCAATGAGCCTAGCGGGGTGGCTGACATTAAGCCCGGAAACTGTAATTTTCAAAACATAAATACATCAAATGCTTTCATTCTCTGTGCCATGAGTGGGTGGATGCTTGACTTCCATAATGTACTTACAAGGTCGCTGCTTATTGCAGAGGTTGGAAAGAAAGAGCAGCGTGGACTAGCGGTGGTACCTGGACTAGTGTTTGAAGCTCTCATGATAAAGTCATCCTTTTTAAATCAATTGGAGTAAGTCAGCCCCAATTAATGTCCCGAAGCAACCAAAGGAACTTCCTATTACATCATTTCTTAGCTGAAATATAGTGGGTTATGATGAAACATAGTATAACTATGTTGTAATAACTAACATCACGTTACCAAAACATACATGCAGGATTTGGAAAACTAAATGTGACAGAGTTGCTTGACATCTGTATAAAAAAATGCATGCAGGCTAGTCTAGTGGTAGTGCTGCCACCCCTGGGCCCTATGCACCCTTGGAGGCAGCGATTCGGTCCCCCTTTCCGCCACACACTTTCTGCACTGCTTCCCTCTAATCTACAGTGAGCTCCAAAAGTATTGGGACAGTGACACATTTTCTGTTGCTTTGGCTCTGTACTTCAGCACTTTGGTACAATAAATATGAGGCTAAAGTGCAAACTGACAGCTTTAATTTGAGGTTATTTTCATTACAGCACTTTATGTACATTTTATTTCATTTTGAATGGAATGGTAGATTTGACAGTAGATGAGTGTGCAAAGTAGAAATACTGGGGTGCAAAGGAGCAGAATAAATAAATAAATAAATAAATACAGTAGGGGAAGAGGTAGTTGTTTGGGCTATTTATAGATGGGCTATGTACAGGTGCAGTGATCTGTGAGCTGCTCTGACAGCTGGTGCTTAAAGCTAGTGAGGGAGATAAGTGTTTCCAGTTTCAGAGATTTTTGTAGTCCGTTCCAGTCATTGGCAGCAGAGAACTGGAAGGAGAGGCGGCCAAAGGAGGAATTGGCTTTTGGGATGACCAGTGAGATATACCTGCTGGAACGCGTGCTACGGGTGGGTGCAGCTATGGTGACCAGCGAGCAGAGTACATAGTCCCTCCTATTTTAGGCGACCAAAACTATTGGGACAAATTCACCTATATGTGTATTTAAGTAGTCAAAAGTTTAGRATTTGGTCCCATACAACTGGCACGCAATGATTACATCAAGCTTGTGACTCTACAACCTGGTTGGATGCATTTGCTGTTTGTTTTGGTTGTTTTGCAGATTATTCTGTGCCCGATAGAAATTAATAGTAAATAAGGTCATGTGGAATTTTGGAGTCACTTTTATTGTAAATAAGAATAGAATATGTTTCTAAATACTTCTACATTAATGTGGATGCTACCAGGATTACGGATAGTCCTGAATTCATCTTGAATAATGATGAGTGAGAAAGTTATAGATGCACAAATATCATATACCCCCCCAAAATATTAACCTCCCCTGTTATTGTAATGGTGAGAGGTTAGCATGTCTTGGAGGCACAGAATAATCTGAAACACAACCAAAACAAACAGAAAATGCATCCCGCAAGTTTGTCGAGTCACAAACTTGATGTAATCATTGTGTGCAAAGGAATATGGGACCAAATACTAAACTTTTGATTACTTTAATACACATAAATCAAATAAAATCAAATGTTATTGGTTCACATTCATGTGTTGAGTAGATGTTATTGCGGGTGTAGCGAAATGCTTTTGTTTCAAGCTCCAACAGTGCAGTAATATCTAACAAGTAATATCTAACAAGTAATATCTAACAAGTAATATCTAGTAATTTCACAACATACCCAATACACACAAATTTAAGTAAACCAATGGAATTAAGAATATATAAATATATGGACGAGCAATGTCAGAGTGGCATAGACCAAGATACAGTAGGATAGAACAGAATACAATATACGTATACATATGCAAAATATGTAAACATTATTAAAGTGACTAGTGTTCCATTTATTAAAGTGGCCAGTGATTTCAAGTCTATGTATATAGGCAGCAGTCTCTAATATGCTAGTGATGGCTATTTAACAGTCTGTTGGCCTTGAGATAGAAGCTGTTTTTCGGTCTCTCAGTCCCAGCTTTGATGCACTCGTACTGACCTTGCCTTCTGGATGATAGCGGGGTGAACAGGCAGTGGCTCGGGTGGTTGTTGTCTTTGATGATCAATTTGACCTTCCTTATACTGTAAGTGAATTTGTCCCAATAGTTTTGACCCCCTAAAATGGGGCGACTATGTACAAAAAGTGCTGTAATTTCTAAACGGTTCCCCCGATTTGGATAAAAATATATCAAATGTATCAAATATCAAATTAAAGCTGACAGTCTGCACTTGAACCTCATAGTCATTGTATAATTTCAAATCAAAAGTGCTGGAGTACAGAGCCAAAACAACACATTTGTCACCGTGCCAATACTTTTGTAGCTCACTGTATCTCCCCATCTCATATTCTAATCTATATCTCTCAATAAAACTTCAATACAATTATTATTATTTATTTTTTTAGACATGCATGCAGTGCACAGTGGGCACGGTGTTACAGCTGGCTGGGGAGGCTGTTACCGCTCCAGCCTCCTCTTGCCCCATCATGACTCATTATCCTGAACCGAGTGAGAGACGTTTATGTGCTCGGGTGCCAGGAGATGTCAAATCAACACACGAGTGTCTGAAGAACGGATGAATGCAGCAGTGCATCCGCTGCACAGCACAATCACAAACGCCTATCTTACCGAGACAGACATCCATTTAAAATGGACGCCGATGCTGGGTGTTGACATGAAACCATACCAGTGCAGAGGTTAATGAGGACCACGGGCCCCAACACAGGTCCCAGTGTCAGGCAAAGAGGTCTGTCAATCTAATGAGCAGCGCAGAACCTAATGACCATAAGTGGGGAAAAAAACGTCATGATCTCAGTTGGATTCTGATTCACAAAGCGCACAGATGCTTGCATAAATTTAACAAGCCACTTGAGGCCAAATTGAAATGTCAATGTTTACAATCGTTCAGTGGGTTTTTGCTGCCCAAAAAGGAAAAGGTTTCACCCTGACAGACGGGATTTTGCCTTGTAGTAAGGCAAACTGAAAAAGAGTAATGACTTTGCTGAATATTCAAGCTAAAACTGTAGGAGCATAGTTGTAAGTAAGTTAGAAAGTCTCTGTTCTTTATGAACACTGAAAGCAGAGAATGATGATCATGACAACCGGCAGGTCAGACAGAATGCCAACTATGGGAATACAAAATGCAACAATCCCACACATCAGATCCACATAAGACCGTGACATAGCCCATAGATGAAAATGAAACCTTCCATGTCACATTCCTTGTCACATTCTATTATACCCAACCACAATGTTTAAAAAATGGGTCCTTCAGTTTTCTATTATTTTCCACATTATACAATGCCCACGCAGACATACAGTGGTATCCCACTGTCGTACTGTTAAACTGTATGAACTGTATATAACGCAGAAATCAAACAATATGCCAGGAGCTATCTTTTATGGGACTTTATGTCTATCTATCAGTGTGTGCTTGAACTGACATCAACACAGTGTATTCGGAAAGTATTCAGACCCCTTGACTTTTTCCACATTCTGTTATGTTACAGCCTTATTCTAAAATTTATTAAATCGTTTTCCCCCTCATCAATCTACCCACAATACCTCATAATGAAAGAGCAAAAACATGTTAAGAACTTTTTGCAAATGTATAAAACAATTCTAAACTGAAATATCACATTTACAGAGGGGTGAGCACGCCCCCATCCACATCAGACCCTTTACTTTACTCAGAAATTTGTTGAAGCACCTTTGGCAGCAATTACAGCCTCAAGTCTTCTTGGGTATGGCGCTACAAGCTTTGCACGTCTGTATTTGGGTAGTTTCTTCCATTGTTCTCTGCAGATCCTGTCAAGCTCTGTCAGGTTGGATGGGGAGCATCGCTGCACAGCTGTTTTCAGGTCTCTCCAGAGATCGGGTTCAAGTCCAGGCTCTGGCTGGGCCACTCAAGGACATTCAGAAACTTGTCCCGAAGCCACTGTTGTGTTGTCTTGGCTGTGTGCTTCAGGTCGTTGTACTATTGGAAGGTGAAACTTTCCCCCAGTCTGAGGTCCTGAGTGCTCTGGAGCAGGTTTTCATCAAGGATCTCTCTGTACTTTGCTCCGTTCATCTTTCCCTCGATCCTAACTAGTCTCCCAGTAACTGCCGCTGAATAAAATTCCAACAGTATAATGCTGCCACCACCATGCTTCACAGTAGGGATGTTGCCAGGTTTCCAGCAGGCGTGACGCTTGGCATTCAGGCCAAATAGTTCAATCTTAGTTTCAACAGACCAGATCATCTTGTTTTCATGGTCTGAGTCTTTCGGTGTCTTTTGGCAATCTCCAAGCCGTCTGTCATGTGCCTTTCACTGAGGAGTGGCTTCCGTCTGGCCACTCTACCATAAAGGCCTGGTTAGTGGAGTGCTGCAGAGATGGTTGTCCTTCTGGAAGGTTCTCCCATGTCCACAAAGGAA
Organism: Salvelinus sp. IW2-2015; assembly: GCF_002910315.2. NCBI lineage: Eukaryota > Metazoa > Chordata > Actinopteri > Salmoniformes > Salmonidae > Salvelinus > Salvelinus sp. IW2-2015. Next base: position 7,709,803 of record NC_036871.1, on the reverse strand, counting down.
CTCTGGAGCTCTGTCAGTGACCATCGGATTCTTCGTCTGGTCTCTTCTCTGCACCTGGGTCCAACCTCACCACGTCACAGAAGTAGCAGCAAATACGTTGAATGATACGACGGTGGTAGGACTGATCACTGACGACGATGAGGTAGCCTATAGCGAGGAGGTCAGAGATGCAACAACCTCTGCCTCAACGTCAGCAAGACAAAGGAGCTAATCGTGGACTACAGTAAACAGAGGGGTGAGCACGCCCCCATCCACATCGATGGGGCTGAAGTGGAGCTTGTTGAACGCTTCAAGTTCCTTGGTGTCCACATCACTAAGGAATTAACATGGTCCACACACACCCACACAGTTGTGAAAAGGGCACGCCAATGCCTCTTCCCCCTCAAGATGCTGAAAGGATTTGGCATGGGCCCTCAGATCCTCAAAAGTTCTACAGCTGCACAATTAAAAGCATATTGACTGGCTGCATCACCTCTGGGTACGGCAACTGCAAGGTACCCGACCGCAAGGCGCTACAGAGGGTTGTGAGTACGGCACAGTACATCACTGGGGCCGAAGTCCCTGCCATCCAGGACCTCTATACCAGGCGGTGTCCAGCCACCCAAGTAATAGACTGTTTTCTCTTCTACTGCATGGCAAGCAGTAACAGTGCACCAAGTGTGGAACCAACAGGACCCTGAACAGCTTCTACCCCCAAGCCATAAGACTGCTAAGCACAACTGCTAAATAGCTAATCAAATGGCTACACTGAATACCTGCATTGACCCATTTTTGCGTTAACTCTCTTGCACTTTCTCTATGCACACACGCTGGACTCTACCCACACCCAAACACACACATACTGACGCCACACACACACACTTATACACACTTTTTCAATCACCACATACAGTACGCTTCTGCTACTGTCTATCTATCCTGTTGTCTAGTCACTTTACCCCTTCTATATGTACATAGCTACCTCAATTACCTCGTACCCCTGCACATCGACTCAGTACTGGTACTCCCTGTATATAGCAGAGGTGTGGACTCGAGTCACATGACTTGGACTCGAGTCAGACTTGAGTCACAAATATGATGACTTGCAACTTGACTTTGACTTTAACACTAATGACTTGTGACTTAACTTGGACTTGAGCCTTTTTGACTCGACCTGACTTGATACCTTCCCCAAGCCCAAATATTTAAAATGATGCTATTAAAAAAAGTTTGCAGCGCATCAACTCTTCATTTAACGGATTACAGTTTGGATCGGACAGCAGCCAATCAAATTGTGCCAGCTGAGAAAAAGTTGTGCGTGGCAGCGCAGAGGAACGTCGGCGGGTGAATTCAGATGGAGCCTTTGGAAAGATGATACCCAAAATTATTATTTTCGGATATAAAGACGATGCTGTATCAACAGAAAACGGGTTGCAACTTGCAAAACATGCGGGAAGAAAATTACAGACGGAGGCACAACAATTTACAACTTTGTTCGGCATTTGAAGCTGCACAAAGAACAAACAACGAAGTCGTGGCTAATATAGCTAATATAACTTTGCTCGTGGCATTTTGACTAACGTAACGTTAAATCAATGAGACTCCACACAGTCAGTCAGTGCGGTAAAGTGATCGTTGCACCCAAGATTGAGCTACAACTGGCTAGGCAGTTGGTAGCCTAAATCCTGCCTGATGTTATTGCTGTTCCTAAAACCATTGACATACTGTTAGCCTACTGTAACCACACAGAGAGAAGAGAGCAGTGTGTGTGTGTGGGTGTGTGTGTGTGTGTGTGTGTGTGTGGTGTGTGTGTGTGTGTGTGTGTGTGTGTGTGTGTGTGTGTGTGTGTGTGTGTGTGTGTGTGTGTGTGTGTTGGGAGATTGTGTACAAGCCTACAACGCCCGATTGCGCCCCATAGCGATAGTCGCTCACTATTGGGAGGGGTGTCTTTCTCATGGCTACCCATGTATTTCCATGGAAATATAACATTTATTTGGAAAGTAATAAATATATAGATATTTTTAAAACCATTCATGATTTGCGTTAATGTAATATACTAACTATTACTCTTGTTAAAAATATGAAATGGTATTACATTTGGTGAAGAGCACATTATGACTAGTTTAGGATGTGAAACTCAAAGTTTATGACTTGAGACTTGACTTGATACTTGTTGGTCTTGACTTGAGACTTGACTCGGACTTGACTTGAGACTTGACTCGGACTTGTCTGTCTTGACTTGGGACTTGACTTGGGACTTGAGTGCTAAGACTTGAGACTTACTTGTGACTCGTAAAACAATGACTTGGTCCCACCTCTGGTATATAGCCATGTTATTTTTACTTGTTATTGTTATTCGTTATTCACTGTGTATTAATTCCTCGTCTCACTATAAAAAAGTAAGAAAATCAGATCTCAACAACGATTGGAGAAGTTTTTAACACAACCAGTACCACATCCTTATGATATACKGTGAGCTCCAAAAGTCTACTTTGTGCATGACAAGTACTTTTTCCAACAATTGTTTACAGACAGATTATTTCACTTATAATTCACTGTATCACAATTCCAGTTGGTCAGAAGTTTACATACACTAAGTTGACTGTGCCTTTAAACAGCTTGGAAATGTTCAGAAAATGATGTCATGGCTTTAGAAGCTTCTGATAGGCTAATTGACATAACTCTAGTCAACTGGAGGTGTACCTGTGGATGTATTTCAAGGCCAACTTCAAAATCAGTGCCGCTTTGCTTGACATCATGGGAAAATCAAAAGATATCAGCCAAGACCTCAGGAAAAAAAATGGTAGACCTCCACAAGTCTGGTTCATCCTTGGCAGCAATTTCCAAATGCCTGAAGGCACCATGTTCATCTGTACAAACAATAGTACACAAGTATAAACACCATGGGACTACACAATCATCATACTGCTCAGGAAGGAGACGTGTTCTGTCTCCTAGAGATGAACGTACTTTGGTGCGAAAAGTGCAAATCAATAACAGAACAACAGCAAAGGACCTTGTGAAGATGCTGGAGGAAACGGGTACAAAAGTATCTATATCCACAGTAAAATTAGTCCTATATTGACATAACCTGAAAGGCCGCTCAGCAAGGAAGAAGCCACTGCTCGAAAACCGCCATAAAAAAAGCCAGACTACGGTTTGCAACTGCACATGGGGACAAAGATCATACTTTTTGTAGAAATATCCTCTGATGAAACAAAAATAGGACTGTTTGGCCATAATGACCATCGTTATGCTTGGAGGAAAAAGGTGGAGGCTTGCAAGCTGAAGAACACCATCCCAACCGTGAAGCACGGGGGTGGCAGCATCATGTGATGCTTTGCTGCAGGAGGGCCTAGTGCACTTCACAAAATAGATGTTATCATGAGGAAAGGAAAATTATGTGGATATATTGAAGCAACATCTCAAGACATCACACAAGACGTTAAAGCTTGGTTGCAAATGGGTCTTCCAAATGGACAATGACCCCAAGCATATTTCCAAAGTTGTGCCAAAATGCTTAAGGACAACAAAGTCAAGGTATTGGAGCGGCCATCACAAAGCCCTGGCCTCAATCCTATTGGACATTTGTGGGCAGAACTGAAAAAGCCAGAAGGCCTACAAACCTGATTCAGTTACACCAGCTCTGTCAGGAGGAATGGGCCAAAATTCACCCAACTTATTGTGGGAAGCTTGTGGAAGGCTACCCGAAACGTTGTACCCAAGTTAAACAATTTAAAGGCCATGCTACCAAATATTAATTGAGTGTATGTAAACTTCTGACCCACTGGGAATGTGATGAAAGAAATCAAATATGAAATAAATAATTCTCTTTACTATTATTCTGACATTTCACATTCTTAAAATGAAGTGGTGATCCTAACTGACCTAAAAAAGGGAATTTGTACTGGGATTAAATGTCAGCAATTGTGATAAACTGAGTTTAAATGTATTTGGCTAAGGTGTATGTAAACTTCTGACTTCAACTGTATATATATCAACTGTATAATACTATTTGTACCTCAGAGCCATTTGCATTGCTAGTTATAGCCTAATATTAGCTAGCTAACATTGAACCTGGTTGGTTAGCTACCTGCAGATTCATGCAGAGTAGTAATGTTATGAGTTGGGATTATGGTTCATTGTTTAGCTAGCTAGCTACATGGAAAAACAAAAGATTCCACTATGCAAGTAACTATTTCAATAGAATGTTTATGATGTCACTGCGACAACTGTCGATAGACGTTGTCGATAGAGGTTGAAAATGTGCTCTGGCTATCTACTCTGATTTCAGAGCAATTAAATTGTTGCCAGCAACACAGTTTGGAGTCACCAATGCTGTGGATAACATAAAAACAGCCTAACCAGCTCTGCTAGGGCGAGTAAAATGGTCTGAGTGAGCTGTTCTCTCAATTGTGTCTGAAAGTAGCTAGCAAGCTTGCCAACCTTAGCCAGTTAGCTTGGGTGCTTGTTTGCTGTTGTTAGGCAGAACAATCGGATAAACCCTACTCCTCGGCCAGAGCATCCAGTGAAATGACAATCTGACAACGCTCTGAGTTTATGAACGTTCAGGTCACACTGGCACTCCAGATTAAATTTACGCACACACCCATAGTATAAACCAGCCTTCAGTTTTGAAATCTCTGGTTGTTTAGTACACAGCCTCACATGTGAATCCTTAAAGAGACGGGGGGGACTAAAGCTTAAGAGTGTGTGAATGATTCTGAATGGYTGTAGACAAAGAAGAGCTCTCCAGTAGTTACCAAAAATTCAAGGGCCATTTTCTCAAAAGTGAGGTTACAAATTTCAAAGCATAATTACTTTCCCATTGTTCCTCAACTGTTATCCAATGTAAAAAACACAATTTCAAATTTTGCTACGTAAGACCGAATCGAGCTGGTGGGTCACATTTGTCCCAATACTTTTGGTCCCCTAAAATGGTGGTACTATGTATATATTATGTACATAAAGTTCTGTAATTTCTAAACGGTTCGCCCGATATGCATGAACATATCCTCAAATTCAAGCTGGCAGTTCTCGACTGTCCCGCACAGTCCGGGACATGTGGTAACCCTACATACAGCGGCATTCAGAGTTTGCATAGGAGTTCCTACTAATGACCTGATTAAGCTCTCCAGTGTTTGCATAATTTCAGACTGGGGCTCATTTGAGCGTAATGAGCCTGTGGCAATGTTTACATCCCTCGGAGCAGAGACAGGAGTTCTTTAAGTCTGTCGTGTTTACTGAAGAAGTGCTGGAGAACCCAAGGGCTACGGAGCAGACTTTTGAATTAACCCCTGGTTGTTGAACTTGAATGTAAATTAACTGTTAAACTAACTCTACATATGACATGGCCCATGTGAAGCAAGGTCGGTTAGCTGTCTAGCTAATTTCAGTAACATGGAGGCCAGCTAGCTCCAATATGTGGCATAAAGTTCAGAGCACATGACATGGGATGTTAGTTAGCTGATTAGCAAACTCTAGTACATGTGGCATGAAGACCAGTTAGCCATTTAACTAACTCCAGCACATGGCATGAAAATATAGCTGATTCCAGTATGTGACATGGATGTATTTATCGTGGGCCAAACTGTTCTCAGAGATACTGGATGTTCTTAAGGTAATAAAATGTTTTGAAATGAATTAAGGCAGTGGTGTTAAGATAATAGCAGTATACATTAGCTTAATAATTTCATAGTTCCAATGTAATTGAATGTAGGTTCCAATATGGATCTTTGCAGTTGTAGACAATAGTCATGTTTTCCTTTCCAGCATTGCAATGTCCGCAGTAAATGGAATAATCTTTAAAGCTTGCAAATATGTCAAATTGCGCTATTATGACGCATGCGCAGCTATGCTTACCTTGCAATTAATTAGTACCACATACCTGAACCGAACACATACTATTCAGTGAAAATATATTTACTGCATCATTTTTGCCTTTGTAATTCCTCAAGGTGACCTGTACGCACTATCCTTCTCTCCAATGCCAGCCTCTCTCCCATCCCTGACCACCCTGTGTGCGCACATCCTCAAAACGGAGGTTGAATAAGCAGTTCAATGGTCAAGCCAGCACGGTGCCCGATGGTTCATTACCGTTGGAGTTGCAGCTAGGAGAAAAGGATAATGGGAAGAGATTTGATTAAGTGTTTCCTTTTGCAAGGGGGGAGACTCCGCAAACCGGAAATCTCAAATTCTAATACGCTTCCCCTCCAGAACTACTACTCTAATCGAGTGTCACGTTCGTTGTATGGATGAGACCAAGGCGCAGCGTGAGATGAATACATCTTCTCATTTAATGAAACGAAGAACACTTAAACAAACTTACAAAACGAACGTGAAGCTATATATGAAAAGTGCAGACACAGGCAACTAACACATAGACAATCACCCACGAAATGCTCAAGGAATATGGCTGCCTAAATATGTTTCCCAATCAGAGACAACGATAAACAGCTGCCTCTAATTGAGAACCAATCTAGGCAACCATAGACATATAACTACCTAGACTAGTCAAAAACCCATAGACATACAAAAACCCCTAGACAAGACAAAAACTAAACAAACCACCCCTTGTCACACCCTGACCTAACCAAAATAATAAAGAAAACAAATAATACTAAGGTCAGGCTGAACAGTAACCCCCCCCCCCCCCCCAAAGTTGCGGACTCCCGGCCGCACACCTAAGCCTATATGGGAGGGTCTGGGTGGGATAACTCCGCGGTGGCGGTTCTGGTGAGGGACGTGGACCCCGCTCCACTTCTGACTTGGCCCACTTACATAATGTCTCAGGAGCGGGAACCTCACCACCGACCGTGGACTGGGGACCCTAATAAAGGGCCCCACTGGACTGAGGGGCGCCTCCGGACTGAGCATTTCCTTTTGCAAGGGGGAGACCCCGCAAACAGGAAATCCCCCCCCCCCCCCCCCCCCCAGAACCTAATCGAGCAGCGGCCCAAATTACGTGAGATTTGTTTTGGGTTAACCGACATTAAGCCTCCCTTGACAAGTTTAATTTATATCAAACTATTTCAAAACATGTAAAATGGGATGCTATTGTTTTATACTTTCATTGAAGAAGTGGTTCTATGTCTTCTGACGGCTCATGTCTCTTATGGTTGTGTAGGCCGATAAGGAGTTTTTTTTCAAAGGAGACAAGTTTTGGGAAGTTGTTAGATATAAAAACAAATGAAAAACGCATTTTATGGTCTTGGGTGTCATAAACAAAACGATGAGCTAACTGGAGTAATGACCCTGCTAGGACAAGCACTGGCAAGGGTACATTTGATGTTGCTTTGTGCAGAAGGAGGAGATGTAAAATGAATTAATCGTTTTGAATATAAAAAGCGTTGTTATTGTCATGGTGCAGGACTCGTGGACTCGTCGATCTTATCAACTGAACCATTACTTTGACAGTAACTAGCATAGTGTTAATTAATGGAGATTCACTAAAGATCTCTTCACTGACATCATCAACAACTCATTTGGATGTCACAAGGAATATCAAAGTACAGTATCAAGACCATTAACTCTACTACATCAGTGGCGATTTTAGCATGTAAATCTTGATGGGCAAAAAATGTTTTGATGCATGCCAGCAAAGCCAGCAAAGCCACTACACAACACAAATGAATTGCACTATAACAGTGACAAACGGTGTCCACAAACTGTTATGACCTACATAAAGCTGTCCCAACAGCAGAGCTTTCTTTCCAGCACCATGGAGTGAATCCTTACCACTGCTGCACCTGGCTATCAGCGGAGCCTTGTCTGGCAGCAAAACAGTTCATTTAGTCTCATTTACTGCCTTTTAAAATAATATGACTGATATGGCTGACTTGCTTAAACAAATATGTTTTTTACTGACAATTGATATGTACAAACTATGGCATAAGGGGACGACGAGCAGATAAGGAGGCAATCCGTAATTTTGCTTAAGACATTAATGAGCGAGCTAGGACTGATGTAGTCTTGTATGCAGTAGCATAGAAGATTTTTAAAGTATGACGTTGACATGATCAGTCCAATGAAAGGTTACAGTAGATATAACGTGATTTTACGTAATTTTATCTGTGGCCAATGACCTTGAGCCTTCTTGGATGGGCACTTCTAATGTAACTCTATGGCAGCATTTTTTTAGTTCTCCTCATAGATTTTGCAGTGACGTAGTGTCCCCATGAGTGACAGAACACAGAGCCCATCACGGCGCAACTAGAGAACATTACCGACCCCACCTGCCCTGAATGACAGGTCACCACTGGACAACCATTAACACCAACAGACAATAATTCAAGTGATGTCCATTGGCTCAAACAGCATATAGGCCATCTCTCCACAGAAACACCATCAAAGTTCAACCTGATACAACAAAAAGGTGGATAAACTAAACATCCAAAAGTTACATATACAGAGATGCAGCAAAAACAGCAGCTGGGCTAAGGAGTCAAAGCTTTGATACAGCCCAGGACATTTCAGCTCCCTGAACTGAATTATGCAGGTAGAATTGTGCAATATGTACTTTGTCCAAAAGAATGGCAATGTCCCAATGAACACAAGACCTATGGAATTACTTATTTTCTGAATACAGAATGCCACAGCCATGAACTAACAACAGCCATAAACTACAGTGGCTAAATACAGTAGCAAACCACATGTCTGCTTCAAACCTCTTACAAGATGGGAAGATGCAGTATATGTCACATTTTGCATCTCCCAAAAACCCTTGAAAGTAAATCTAATTGAAAACATGAGGCATTTTCCATTTCATTTCAGAACATCCAACCGCAGAGCCTTGATAATTACTTGCTCTGGAGAGGTTTTGGCACGGGCTTTTGTCTGTGCGTATCAGGGCCAAATGGAGTTAGCACACAGCCAAGACCTGATCATCCACTCCATGTTAACATCACTTTCAGGTCCACATATGCCAAGTTACATTAAACACCCTTTCAGTGGCTGTCACGTTCATCATAATGAGTGGACCAAGATGCAGCGTGGTGAAACTCAAAGAAAACAATAAATGCAAAACGAAACGTGAAGCTGCTATAGTGCTCACAAGCAACTATACATAGTCAAGATCCCACAAAGCACAACGGGGAAATGGCTGCCTAAATATGATCCCCAATCAGAGACAACGATAAACAGCTGCCTCTGATTGGGACCCATACCAGGCCAGCATAGAAATATAATCAGCTAGATGTCCCACCCTAGTCACACCCCGACCTAACCAACATAGAGAATAAAAAGCTCTCTATGGTCAGGGCGTGACAGTGGCAGAACAATCCAAAGGGTACCTGAGTAGCTCAGGTGTTGGCCATGGTCTGCATTTGGCTGTATTGCTGCATCAACTGCATTTCAATTCATACAGTTGTAGGATCTTTATTTACATAACTCTATTATTGCTGAGAATTTGCCTGCACAGCATTAAATGCAAACTTGTAGTGTTTTCAAGGTTTAAAAAMGCTTCTAAAGTTTGCAATTTACACTTTAAAATGTCAGACTTGATTTGCCCTAACGAAAAATGTATCTAACCCCTACAAAAAATGTCCATGAATTATAATCCATATAATTCACATTTTCTGTTGCTGCAGGATTATTTTCCTGCTGTAGCAAACTGGCTCAAATGAAGATTCTACATTTGGAGACAATCAGGACATTGAACAGTAATTGCTAAGAAACAACATTGAAGTCATTGAACATTGTCAATTGTCAATTGTCAAGTCATTGAACATTGTCACGACTTCCACCTAAGTCGTTTCCTCTCCTTGTTCGCGTGGTGTTCGGCGGTCGGCGTCGCCGGTTTTCTAGCCATCGTCGATACATTTTTCATTTTCCATTTGTTTTGTCTTGTTTTCCTACACACCTGGTTTCAATTTCCCTAATTTATTGTTGTGTATTTAACCCCCATGTCTTTGTGTGGAATTGTTTATTGTAAGTGCTTGTGCACTTGTTACTGGTGAGCGTCGGATTTTGTACCCATGTTTGTTTATTTCGTTATGCAGTTGGTTTTACAATTAAACTGCTCCAGCTATTACCTAGTTCTGCTGTCCTGCGTCTGACTTCCCTGCCACCAGTTACACACCCCTTACAAACATTGAAAATTGAGCTGTGCATGTTATCACTCAGAACCAGGAGAGGTGCAATGCACAACTCTTTGGGACCATCCTTGAACTCTTGAGCTAACTCGGAGAGATTCTGAACAGCATCTTGATGGTGACAACACGAAGCACTGAATATTTTCCCAAACACAGAACTGCATGACCTATTCTCCGCTGCCACTCTCTTCACATCATTGTCAATACGCTCCACTCCAAACAGATTACGATGACACTCTAGGTACTACTACACCTCAAGCCTTATTTTTGGCTGGAGGATGAAAAGAAAACATCTATTTGTAAAAAAAAAATCTGGTGAATAGCTTGTGCAACAGGGCATTAGGTTCCAGGCGCATTCATTGTCTGGATGACAATTTTTTTCTGAGTTTCTCCACACTGTCTGCCGCCAAGACTGAATTCCAGGGGATGATTACTGCACAAATAATCCACATCACCTAGCTGCATCCTGGAGCTCAGTGTGAAACAGGGGAGAGGGAAAGAAGAGCAGGAGGACTAGAGCTAGAGAGATAAAGAGGAGACAGAGAGGGGGAGGCAGAACAAGAAAAAGGGAGAAACATGTAAGGAAGACGAGAAAGACAGACTTGAGAGAAACAGAAAGAGGTGGAGAAAGAGTAGGAAGGAAGGAAAGAGAGACAGACAGATAACTGGGGAGAGTGGGGAAAAGGGAAGAGAACAGATAGGTTTAGGAACTTTTCAATAACCGTATACCCAGACAGCCAAGGCCCAAATTTCAGGAGACTATAACAGTCTTCAGCCTAGGGGGAAGCTAATTTTTGCCGACAGAATATTTAATGCATTCCTTTTGCAGCACAAGCAATTGTAGACTTCCATATCGTTGGAAATCACCATCAGTTACTGAAGGAGCAAATTCTCCAGACAGAAACTACATAATGAATTGTGGGCTACATTATTGCTCAAATGGAGCCATTTCATGTAGATTGGGACCATCCGATGGCATTGAGGAGTTTACCACATCAGTCACCGGCTTCATTAATATTAGTGCATCGATGACGTTGTCCCCACAGTGACCATACGTACATATCCCAACTAGAAGCCATGGATTACATGCAACATTCGCACTGAGCTAAAGGCTAACACTGCCACTTTTAAGGAGCGGGTTATTAATACGGACACTTATAAGAAATTCTGCTACAACCTCCATCAAAAGAGGGCATCCTCAGGATGCTGAAAAGATTTGGCATGAGCCCTCAGATCCTCAAAAAGTTAAACAGCTGCACAATTGAGAACATCTTATTTTTATTTTTTTATTTTTTTTCCATTTTCTCCCCAATTTTCGTGGTATCCAATCGCTAGTAATTACTATCTTGTCTCATCGCTACAACTCCCGTACGGGCTCGGGAGAGACGAAGGTCGAAAGCCATGCATCCTCCGAAGCACAACCCAACCAAGCCGCACTGCTTCTTAACACAGCGCGCCTCCAACCCGGAAGCCAGCCGCACCAATGTGTCGGAGGAAACACCGTGTACCTGGCCCCCTTGGTTAGCGTGCACTGCGCCCGGCCCGCCACAGGAGTTGCTGGAGCCCGATGAGACAAGGATATCCCTACCGGCCAAACCCTCCCTAACCCAGACGACGCTATGCCAATTGTGCGTCGCCCCACGGACATCCCGGTCGCYGCCGGCTGCGACAGAGCCTGGGCGCGAACCCAGAGACTCTGGTGGCGCAGCTAGCACTGCGATGCAGTGCCCTAGACCACTGCGCCACCCGGGAGGCCAATTGAGAACATCTTGACTGGCTTCATCACCGCTTGGTATGGCAACTGCTTGGCATCCAACTGCAAGGCGCTACAGAACGTAACGGGTGCAGCCCAGTACATCACTGGGACCGAGTTCCCTGCCATCCAGGACCTCTATACCAGGCGGTGTCAGAGGAAGGAATTAAAAATTGTCATCACGTACACTGCTGCTACTGTTAATCTGTCCTGTTGACTAGTCACTTTATTCCTAGTTATATGCACATATCTACCTCAATTATCTCGTACCCCTGCACATCAACTCGGTAATGGTACCCCGTGTACTCATTGTGTATTTATTATGACTTTTATTGTTCCGTGTTAATACTTTTCTATTATTTCTCCCCAAAAAATATTTCTCCATTGTTGGAAGTAAGCATTTCACGGTTAGTCTAAACCTGTCATTTACGAAGCATGTGACCGATAATATTTGATTTGATCCTCACATCTAGCATTGGTGGTGACTGAAGTCGTTTAGGGTGTATGGACATGACCCCTAAATATTGAATTCTCGTTCAATTTGAGTTTGAACGAGAATACGAAGTCCCTTGACACTTCTGTGGCCCTTGCCAAATGACAATAAAACAGAGAAATCGATGACTGCAGACTATGGATTCGGTAGCATAGAGAAATAGAGACTACCCTAATGTGCTCTGTCAGTCCAAACCATTTAACAGTTTCACTTCTCGCCAGTCACTCGTTGCAACGTTGAATGACAAACATAATGATGACTTGCAAGTTCCTGAACAAAGGGCTGGCTCCTACAGCAACCAACATAAAGGGGGATTACCAACCTGACATCAAAGTACTCATGTTCAGGCATTTAGCTTTTCATTCTTTTGCTCCCTCATAGTTGAAACAGTCTAATTAGCGATCCATCGCCTGCACCTGCCACTCACTCACCCCTCCTTAATCCTCAGTCCCAGAGGATCCACTTTCAACTACTGTCACTCCAGCTTCCATATCTTGTGAGAGGTGTCGACCGACCGGCGCATCAGCTCGCTGTGATGTAGCCATGATGAGAAAATATCAAAAGTATGCATCTGCTCCACACCTGTCTCCACCATCGCTGAAAGGACATATCGATTGCATCGCTAAGGAAGTAAATTCTGAGCCAAAACTCATTTGAACTATAGCATGGTGCCAATCAGGACCTACAACCGAGTTTGATGTTGTTTTGTTTTTGGTAGGCTACCATACTGGTTGGAAGATATCAATAAATACCTAGCCATTGCTCATTGATTATATGCAATTATACTACACTAATGTCTGTTGAAAAAGATCAAGACATTGCTATGTAGAAATGACCAATCTTTCAACATGCATATAACACATGTATAGCCTAAGGTCAGGCTGTTCATCATTGTGATTAGTAGATGCAGTACCAGCAGCTGTGTAGCCTTGTTGTCATTCCAATCATCATCATCATCATTGCCATCTTCATCAAAATCAAAGTTGCTGTGGCTGCTAGAGCAGTTGAGCTCACAATCATCAAATTCTGAATGAAATACATGAACGTGCATTGTGAACAATGTTTCGTTTGTCTACCCTTAGAACGGAGCTCTCTCCAATCTGCTCCCCCCTCCATCATTCACACAACTGATACTGAGAGGGAGGTAGCAACTGCCTGAGCTTAGGAATTGAACTCCGATAACGAATGATCAGGCTATTTGTGCACCCGATTTAGGAATTTTAGGGGTTACAAGTGAAATTAGCAAGTGTTAAATTAAAATAAGGAAGTTGAAAAAACGCGTATTCAATTCACTAATTGTGAATTATTGTATTTGACCGCAATTTTTACTCACTTGTTTGAGGCGGACGCCCAGAGTTCTTCCCTTCTGTTTTGAGGCTGAAGTTGTCGCGCAACGCAAATCCACCTGCAGGTGAGATCCACCTGCAATCTACGGAGGAGCCTTCCAATATTTGGATGTATGTGCTCTGGAATATAAAGTGGTTTATTTTCAGAAGGCAGGAAAAATGAACGTTTTTTCCCCCTTGTTTGGTATTTTAGCCTCGCATCAATTCTAACACGGGCAGTTGCGCGAATTTATTTCATATTTTGACCACACGGAAAATGAAAATACCTTTTATCAGCGCTCGTGCAACCTCGATATCTCTTTGAGTCATTAAAAATAAACATAATTGGTCTCCACACTTTCAGAAATCAGGTAAGGACCCAAGCAAATTATTTTACAATATAAGGACCATCTATTCACAAGTTGTATGTAACTGTAAGTATGACGTGGAAATGCGCGGAAAAATGCATAGGAATGTTAACGTTGATTTATGTACTTGTTTTTTACGTTTTTTATATTGAATTTATCACAGCTCTCCTTTTCAATCTTTCTTTAATATAGCAAGTATCTCAGTGTAGTACAATGTCATGCAATATCATATACAGTATAATACTAAAGCTTATAAAATATCGCAATTAAAGTAGGCTAACATTCCCCAATTGGCAAATTCCCTCAAATGGGTTGTCCCCCCCAGGACACAGCCACAGTTTGGAGAGGATGAGGAGTCGCTGGGTGAAGCATGAGCTGCCAGGGTATCGGTCTTAGACAGGTGCCTCTGCTGCTCTTATGGGAGGGGGTCGCTCTGGGCCTGTTCTGCTGCTGGACCTGGGCTGGGGTTGCTGCCGCCGCGGCCGGACCAAGTGATGGCGGTGGTGCTGGGCCCATGGGCTGGCTGCTGTCAGACAAAGGACCCTTCCACAATTCCCTGGAGTTCACAGAGTCTGTGGAGAGACACCAGCAGGGCTACACCACCAGATACAAGATCTACAGGTGATCTCTCTCTCCATATCTATCTTTGCTTTCTCTCCTCTCTCCCTCCATCTCTCCCCCTGCCCCCACCCCTCTTTTGCCCTCTACCATAGCTCTACACAGTGAGGCTATTCTGTGGCACATCTCCCTCTCTGAACAACACTTCACTCCTATAGTATGTGATTCTCAACTCTCAGATGGCATATAGGGGGTCTGAATACTTTCTGAATGAACTGTATGCTATAATTCAGTCCTCACATTGAATGCACTGTATATTAGTGTCTCAACTGCATACATTCACCAAGGACATGCAAATCCATGTGGCGCCAACACAGACGTCAACACGAACATAAGTACACATACACTGGATGTCCACCAAAATTTGCATTGATGGGTACGGTTTCTGCAGAACTAGTGTAAATTGAAATTGAGGTCATGTGCTCTTAAAATTATATTAACTTTTGGATTGGTGGTACTTGGTTGAATACACTCTCCACTCTGGTTCACGCTCTGTATCAGAAAGGATACCGACTGCTTTAGAAAAGCAGTATCGTCTGAAACATTCCTGAATGGTCTGGAATAAATGGAAGGTCAAGTGTTTGTACTGCTCAAACTTCCAAGGAACCATATATGATCATTGGAAAGTATAGGATGA
The DNA here is from genome assembly GCF_002910315.2 of Salvelinus sp. IW2-2015. Classification (NCBI taxonomy): domain Eukaryota; kingdom Metazoa; phylum Chordata; class Actinopteri; order Salmoniformes; family Salmonidae; genus Salvelinus; species Salvelinus sp. IW2-2015. Next base: position 7,694,539 of record NC_036871.1, on the reverse strand, counting down.
TGCTGGCCTTGTGCCACTGCAATTAACAATATAATGGCATTACTATAATTAACAAAAATATAAACGCAACATGTAAAGTGTTGGTCCCATGTTTCATGGGCTGAAATAGAAGATCCCCATACTTTTCCATATGCACAAAAAGCTTATTTCTCTCAAATGTTGTGCACACATTTGTTTACATCCTTGTTAGTGAGTATTTGTATTTTGCCAAGATAATCCATCCACTGGACAGGTGTGGCATATCAAGAAGCTGATTAAACAACATGATCATTACACAGGTGCACCTTGTGCTGGGGACAATAAAAGGCAACTCTATCATGTGCAGTTTTGTCACACAGATGTGTCAAATTTTGAGGGAGCGTGCAATTGGCATGCTGACTGCAGGAATGTCCACCAGAGCTGTTGCCAGAGAATTGAATGATCCTTTCTCTACCATAAGCCACCTCCAACATTGTTTTAGAGAATTTGGCAGTACATCCAACCGGCCTCACAACCGCAGACCACGTGTAAACCACGCCAGCCCAGGACCTACAAAGATAGCAACTTCACCTGTGGGATCACCTGAGATCAGACACCTGGACAGCTGCGTCCCTACCCAGTCATGTGAAATCCATAGATTAATTTTATTTATTTAAATTGACTGATTTCATTACATGAAAGATAAATCAGTAAAATTGTTGAATGTTGCGTTTATATTTTTGTCCATTATAAATATGGTCCTGCTGGTCCACTACGGCTCAATACTTGTTCACCATCTTGTGGTAAACTAGATAAAGGAGACTTTCTACTGGCTCTGAGAATGCTATAGTCTTCTCTGAGAGCACACAGAGTCCCAACACCCATCTCCCTGAACAGCTCCTACTGATTTTAATTCTCTCTAGAGGATGGAGAAAAAGCAACATGGTATCCATTCAATTCAGATGAAGCCCCCGCTTTGAAACGTCCTCTGTTTGGATTGGAATATAACCATAGCGACGTAACCATGTGGATTAACATCGGATTCAGTTACAAGTGATTAAACCGACAGACCGCTGGTGTCCGTTTTTCCTCTCGACCGGCTCTCCATTTTCCCCGGGGTGCCTTCCCGTTTCTCCGCATTTGATTACACATGGCTCCGGGTCTTGAACAGGAAGCTGTCAGACTATTATCCACCAGTGTAGCGTTAGCGTAGTATCCCTGCTTCCAATCCATAAGTGCTCACTGGTGAATAAGCCTGCAGGCTAACGCCGGAGTGCGATCTATAGTGCCCATCAAGTGACAACCGGAGAGGCACTGCAGTCTGCCTCTCGTTACGATGATTGGATGTAATGACATTCTCCACACCGGCCTTATTCCTCAATTATTTCTCTGCCGATCGTTACTCGTGGCAGTGATTTGATTGCCTCCCATGAGGACGGAGCAGTAGGAGTCTTGACTGTAGAGACTGGAGAGAGAATTGCGTCTTAAGAATGCTAGAGTTTGCATGTCCCCAATGGGATGTGACTGTGTAACTAACAGTTGATGGTCGATGTGACACGTGTCAGTACACTCTGTATGTAGCGAGTAACGGTCATCGCAAACAGTTAGTGGTGAATCACAAGGGCTTTGTGATATAAAATGGTGAACATGCAGTGCATTCGGAAAGTGTTCAGTCTTTCCCTTTTCCACATTTTGTTGCGTTACACTCTTATTCGAAAATGTATTATTTATTATTTATTTATTATTATTTTTTATATTATTTATTATTATTTTCCTCAGTAAATCTACATACTATACCCCATAATGATAAAGTGAAAACAGGTTAGAAATGTTATTTGCAAATGTATTAAAAATAAAAACAGGAATACCTTATATACATAAGTAGTCAGACCCTTTGCTATGAGACTAAAAATTGAGGTCAGGTGCATCCTGTTTCCAGTGATCATCCTTGAGATGTTTCTACAACTTGATTGGAGTCTACCTGTGGTAAATTCATTTGGACATGATTTGGAAAGACACACACCTGTCTAAATATGGTCTCACAGTTGACATTGCATGTCAGAGCAAAAACCAAGCCATGAGGTCAAAGGAATTGTCCGTAGCGCTCCGAGACAGGATTGTGTCGAGGCACAGATCTGGGGAAGGGTACCAAAAATGTTCTGCAGCATTGAAGGTCCCCAAGAACACAGTGGCCTCCATTATTCTTAAATGGAAGAAGTGTGGAACCACCAAGACTCTTCCTAGAGCTGGCCGTCCGGCCAAACTGCACAATCGGGGGAGAAGGGCCTTGGTCAGGGAGGTGACCAAGAACCTGATGGTCACTCTGACAGAGCTCCAGAGTTCCTTTGTGGAGATGGGAGAACCTTCCAGAAGGACAACCATCTCTGCAGCACTCCACCAATCAGGCCTTTATGGTTGAGTGGCCAAATGGAAGCCACTCCTTAGTAAAATGCACATGACAGCCCACTTGGAGTTCGCCAAAAGGACTCTCAGACCATGAGAAACCAGATTCTCTGGTCTGATGACAGCAAGATTGAACTCTTTGGCCTGAATGCCAAGTGTCACGTCTGGAGGAAACCTGGCACCATCCCTACGGTGAAGCATGGTGGTGGCAGCATCATGCTGTGGGGATAATTTTCAGCAGTAGGGACTGGGAGACTAGTCAGGATCGAGGAAAAGATGAACGGAGCAAAGTACAGAGAGATCCTTGATAAAAACCTGCTCCAGAGCGTTCAGACTGCGGCGAAGGTTCACCTTCCAACAGGACAACGACACTAAGCACACAACCAAGACAACTCAGGAGTCTCTGAATTTTCTTGAGTGGCCCAGCCGGAGCCCGGACTTGAACCTGATCGAACAACTCTGGAGACACCTGAAAATAGCTGTGCAGCGACGCTTCCCATCCAACCTGACAGTGCTTGTGAGGATCTGCAGAAAAGAATGGGAAAAACTCTCCGAATACAGTTGTGCCAAGCTTGTATCGTCATACTCAATAAGACTCAAGGCTGTAATCGCTGCCAAAGGTGCTTCAACAAAATTCAGAGTAAAGGGTCTGAATACTTATGTAAATGTGATATTTCAGTTTTACGTTTGCAAACATTTCTAAAAAACAGTTTTTGCATTGTCCTTGTGGGGTATTGTGTGTAAATTGAGGGGGGGGAAACGATTTAATCAATTTTAGAATAAGGCTGTAACGTAACAAAAGGTGGAAAAAGTAAAGGGGTCTGAATACTTTCCGAATGCACTGTATTTGGTTTGCTCAAGGTCTTAAGATGTTTCACTGTCACTCAGGTCTGGTTCAGGATACGCTGTGGTACATGGTTACCCATGCTTATAGGGACGCTGCACTGGTTTATGGGCCCTCTGGCATATAGTAGTTCATGGTCACATTGACAATTTATATCACTTGTTATGCATTCGTAGTGCTGCATTGGACACCCATAAGGACTCATGCTACAGTAGCAGTATGGTACTGTGGAGATCACCTAAGGAAAGACATTGCCCAACTGAGGTTTCTTTCCATCGCAACAGCTAGCTTGAAGCTACAAAGAAATAAGGCAATGACGCAATAACAAACACAATTGCAAGATAAGGTCCTACCGTCACAAACACCACTATAGACCTGTGAACATACTGTATGTGGCTTGAGAGTGACCTACTGTCTATTAGCCAGTGGCAGTCTGTCAGAGCAAATGTGGCGGAGTCTGAGTAAGAGAGATACTGCATGTGTCTGTCTGCAAATGTTGTGTCTGTTTGCATTGGGGTTTATCTGTGAATGAATGTTTTCAGATTCCACAATTACATTCGACTGAATGTTCTCAACAGCCTATTGAGTTTAACGTGATGTTTTCACAAAGTTTAAACTCCTTCCGCAAATCAAGAACCTCAATCAACTATTGTATGAAACGTGTTAAGGTGACGTTGTTTACAGGGAGTTTGGCCGATGGAAGGTCAACAGCCTGGCGGTGGAGTGGCGTGACAACAGTGGCGGCCTGGCTCCGCCCCTCGACCCTGACTTCATGCACACGGTCAGGCAGCTTGGGCGGCGGCCCACACTCCGCAGGATCACTGAGAAAATCATCAAGAAGTACGGGACTCACCTCCTACTGTCCGCCACGCTGGGAGGTACAGTAAAGGGAGGCTCCGAACGTTGGTTCCTACTTGACCCGCATTACAGCAGTATTATTCCCTGGGAGATGTCTTAGACTAAAAATAACTGTGTTTTTGCAGAGGGAATTTTGTATGACTCTCATGTCAAAACCTACTCTTCTCAGTGTCTGAGATACACTCAGTAACTTAGCTACAACAGATTCTTCTGCAGAAGCGGTCGATTCCAAATGTAACTTGGAAATGACACAGTTTGGATGTGATGTATACATATATGTTATGTGCATAAAGAGCTTTATACACTAAAGCAGAGAGCTCTGTTCAGTATGGTTGTTGAACTGGGATGAGATTAAACATAGATCACGTGTTCTGCCCATTACCATTCTTCAACACAGTCATTGAATAATTGGAACCTCCCTGAAGGAGAGATGGGAGATAATTACCATTGATTAACGTCTCTGGCCCAGCCTCTCAGTCTCCCATTTCCTCATTTCCTGTTGCTTTGTAATCAGGGGAGGAGTCCTTGACGATATTTGTGGATAAGAGGAAGCTACGCCGCGACCCGGAACCAGGGGCTGGAGCTGAGGGCAGCAGACACAACGGTACGGGGGCCATGACAGGGGCGGTGACCCTGGAGGCCCTTCACCAGCTGGCTGCCTCCTACTTCACCGACAGGGAGAGCACTCTGCGCCGGCTCCACCACCTCCAGATTGCCTCCACTGCCATCAGGGTAAGAGGCCCTAGACTGCCCTCTGCCTCTGGGCATACAGAGTTGAAGTTAGATGCGAATAGGTTACTATATACAATATAGGTTACTACAGAATAGGTTACTATATGCAATATAGGTTACTACAGAATAGGTTACTATATACAATATACGGTTACTACAGAATAGGTTACTATATGCAATATAGGTTTACTACAGGAATAGGTTACTATATGCAATATAGGTTACTACAGAATAGGTTACTATCATGCAATTAGGTTACTACAGAATAGGTTACTATACTAATAAAATGGTTACTACAGAAAGGTTAACTTATGCATATAGGTTACTACAGAGTAGGTTACTATATACAATATAGGTTACTACAGAATAGGTTACTATATAACAATATAGGTTACTAAGAATAGGTTACTATATACAATATAGGTTACTACAGAATAGGTTTACTATATGCAATATAGTTTACAGAATAAGGTTACTATATGCAATATAGGTTATACAGAATAGGTACTATATGCAAGTATAGGTTACTACAGAATAGGTTACTATATGCAATATAGGTTACTACAGAATAGGTTACTATATGCAATATAGGTTACTCCAGAATAGGTTACTATATACAATATAGGTTTACTACAGAATAGGTTTACTAAATGCAATATAGGTTACTACAGAAGTAGGTTACTATATACAATATAGGTTCTACAGAATAGGTTATTACTAACAATATATCGTTACTACAGAATAGGTTACTATTGCAATATAGGTTACTACAGATAGGTTACTATATGCAATATAGGTTACTACAGAATAGGTTACTTATATGCAATATAGGTTACTAACAAGAATAGTTAGTATATGCATATAGGTACTACAGAATAGGTTACTATATAGCAATATAGGTTACTACAGATAGGTTCTAATACAATATAGGTTACTACAGAATAGGTTACTATATACAATATAGGTTACTACAGAATAGGTTACTATATGCAAATATAGGTTACTAACAAGAGTAGGTTACTATATACAATATAGGTTACTACAGAATAGGTTACTATATACAATATAGGTTTACTACAGAAAGTGTACTATATACAATATAGGTTACTACAGAATAGGTTAGTATACACAATATAGGTTACTACAGAATAGGTTACTATATACAATATAGGTTACTACAGAATAGGTTACTATATAATATAGGTTACTACAGAATAGGTTACTATATACAATATAGGTTACTACAGAATAGGTTACTATATACAATATAGGTTACTACAGAATAGGTTACTATATACAATATAGGTTACTACAGAATAGGTTAGTATATGCAGAATAGGTTAGTATATACAGAATAGGTTACTATATGCATATAGGTTACTACAGAATAGGTTAGTATATACAGAATAGGTTAGTAATATACAGAATAGGTTAGTATATACAGAATAGGAGGTCAAACTGTTAAACCTGTGCTGCTGCTGTGGGACTTTGTTTTGTTTGTTTCTATGTTTCAGTGGGGGGGGGGGGGGGGGGGGGGGGGGGAGGGGGGGTGGGGGGGGGGGGGGGGGGGGGGGGGGGGGGCGGGAAGTGGATAGGCTGCTGCCAACATTTTATTGTTGATCATTTATTTATGTGAAATAGTCTAAGTGTAGCGTGTTGATTTTCCTTATTGTCGGACTCCCGCTGTGCGGATTTAGTATGTAAGAGTTGTAGCATAGTCTATCTCAAGATGAAACTGCTGAGAATTAACATGTTTCAAGTCATAAGAATTGCATGGGATTTCCATCAGGCTGTACCCACGTGTTCCAATTATATATTCAAGGGATGGACAGATGGACAGGATTCTGTCGGTAGAGAATGTGTACCCATAACAACAAAATATACACATCACATAAAATATCCACCACCATATTTTACAGTAGGTATGGTATTCTGTTCTGCTTATGCATCCTTATTTCGACACCAAACCCACCACTGGTGTGCGTGGCCAAAGAACTTTATTTTCATGTCATCTGACCAAAGCACCAGTTCCAATCCAAGTGCCAATGCCGTTTAGCGAACTCCAGACGTTTACGTTTGTTGGATGACATGAAAATAAAGCTCTTTGGCCACTCGTTGGTGGGTTTGGCGTCGTAATAAGGATGCATAAGCAGTAAGGAACCCCATACCTACTGTAAAATATGGTGGTGGAGCGTTGATGTTATGGGGGGGTTTTGCTTGTACTGGTCCTGGGGCCTTTGTTAAGGTCAATGGCATCATTACCCAGTACCAGGACATTTTAGCCATCAACCTGGTTGCCTCTGCTAGGAGGCTGAAACTTGGCCCCATGTGGATCTTCCAAGCACACAACAAAATCCACAAAGAAATGGTTAATTGTCCACAAAATCAACATTTTGCGATGGCCAAGGATTGATGTTCTTCTTTAATCAGTACACTACTGGAACACACATACACTATATAAAACAAAAGTATGTGGACACCTCTTCAAATTAGTAGATTTGGCTATTTCAGCCACACTCGTTGCTGACAGGTGTGTAAAATCGAGCACACAGCCATGCAATCTCCATAGACAAACATTGGCAGTAGAATGGCCTTACTGAAGAGCTCATTGACTTTCAACGTGACACCGTCATAGGATGCCACATTTCGAACAAATGTCTGTCCTGCTAGAGCCGTGCCGGTTAACTGTAAGTGCTGTTATTGTGAAGGGGAAACGTCTAGGAGCAACAACAGCTCCGCCTCGAAGTGGTAGGCCACACAAGCTCACAGAACGGGACTGAGTGCTGAAGTGCGTAGTCGTCTGTCTACGGTTGCAACACTCACTACCGAGTTCCAAACTGCCTATGGAAGCAACATCAGCACAATAACTGTTTGTCAGGAGGTTCATGAAATGGATTTCCAAGGCCGAGCAGCCACACACAAGCCTAAGATCATCATGCGCAATGCCAAGCGTTGGCTGGAGTGGTGTTAAGCTCGCCGCCATTGGACTCTGGAGCAGTGGAAGCCCGTTCTCTGAAGTGATGAATCATGCTTCACCATCTGGCAGTCCGACTGACAAATCTGGGTTTGGTGGAAGCCAGGAGAACGCTACCTGCTCCAATGCATATTGCCAACTGTAAAGTTTGGTGGAGGCATAATGGCCTGGGGCTGTTTTTCATGGTTCGGGCTAAGCCCCTTAGTTTCAGTGAAGGAAAATCTTAACTCTACAGCATACAATGACATTCTCGATGATTCTGTGCTTCCAACTTCGTGGCAACAGTTCCGGGAAGACCCTTTTCTGTTTCAGCATGACAATGCCCCCGTGCACAAAGCAAGGTCCATACAGAAATGGTTTGCCGAGATCGGTGTGGAAGAACTTGACTGGCCTGCACAGAGACCTGACCTCAACCCCTTTGAACACCTTTGGGATGAATTGGAACGCTGAGCCAGGCCTAATCGGCCAACATCAGGGCCCGACCTCACTACTGCTCATGTGGCTGGATGGACTCAAGACCCCGTAGCAATGTTCCAACATATAGTGGAAAGCCTTCCCAGAAGAGTGAAGGCTGTTATAGCAGCAAAGAGGGGACCAACTCCATATTAATGCCCGTGATTTTGGAATGAGATGTTCGACGAGCAGGTGTCCACATACTTTTGGTTATGTAGTATACTATTCATTCAGATTAGTGCTGAGCAATTAACAGAAATGTCAGTTATTTTTGGGGGGTTTTCTGTGAGCTCAAGGCGCACATTGCACAGCTTCTCTAGAGATAAATCAGGACCTCTAAACTGTGCGATGTACTTGGGAGTGGTAATGAACTACAATGACCATAATCCATTGTGCATCTACTTGTCCGGTCTGTGTTTCTTTTTTGTCTGCAATGGAAGAGGCAAAAGAATGCACAATCATGAGGGGATATAGAGTGGCAGCTGTTGCTTCGCGAGGTATCTCTAGCTGTAAAATTGCGCATTTTTCTCTCCATCCCATGCCAAAATGATTAGAATTCCATGAAATGAGAGTTAGAAAATTGCAAAAACTTCTTTCTGCTCCATGGCAAAATGTGTAGAATTGCAGGAAATGCACTTTAAAACGTATATTTGTTCTCTTCGCTGTCATGAGGGGGGCTGCTAAAATGTTTTGCTCGCAAGGGGGTGGGGGTGTTGGGGGGAGGGGGGGTAAGTCAGCAGTCCTAAAAGTATGCCTTATTTACTTTGAAGAACTAAAAAAAATAGTGATTTTGTCAGACAGCAGAGATGATATGATGCCTTGGAATGAAAATAATACTACCACTACCATTATGGGGCTTTTATTATTATTATTTGATTTTTTATTAATTATTAAATTGTTGTTACAGCATTCAAACAAAATAATCAAAACCGTGATTCTTTTTTAATCATTGAACCGAAACCGAACCGACCTCAAAAAGCACTAATTGCTCAGAACTCATTCAGATCCACAGAATGTGTTTAGATGTTTGATGCAGGAAACAAAACATGGGTAAATGAATGAACATTCAACATTGACAGTTCATTTGGTACCTTTCCTCCCCAGGTGACTGAAACCAGGACGGGCCCGCTTGGATGCAGTAACTATGACAACCTTGACTCTATCAGCTCAGTACTGGTCCACAGTCCAGAAAACAAGATCCAGTTACAAGGTACTTCTGAAACTAGATCTACAGACAAAATGTCAACAGGTGTATCACTCTGGAAGAACATGAATGAATCAGGTGTGGCTTTCATGGTTTACTCATTTATTCCCAATAAGTTAAAGGGACTACTGTACAGTAACTTACTACAGCTGCCTCTATATGGGGTGCATTCTTAAGAAGGTCCAATGCAGCAAATACAGGGGATAGTAGTTCCTATATGGAATCGAATTGGCTCTCGAGGCTAACCCACGAGGAACGTATTCATACCCCTGGAGGACTGTAATTGGTATATCCTCAAAAGAAATGTAGCTGCAGTGCCTGGTTGTTGTGCCTTCTTACACCCCAAAATACTTACCTACGTCTCACTTGCCTCCCCAGGACTCCAGGTAATTCTACCAGTCTACCTGCGGAGCCGCTTCGTCCAGGCAGCCCTCAGCTACATCGGCTGTAACTCGGAGGGCCAGTTTGTTTGCAGGGCCAGTGACTGCTGGTGCCAGTGCGGACCGGACTTCCCACAGTGCAACTGTCCACAGACGGACCTCCAGGCCCTGGAGAACAACCTGCTGCGCCTCAGGGAGGCTTGGACACTGGCCAACCAGGAGTTTGTGGAATCAGGTGTCTACTGGAGTTAGTTGAATATGCAACAGTCCAATGTACTTGGTGATGAGCGACAATTGAGTAGGCTGGGTGCCAGTATGTTTCTGCTTTAGCCAGCTTGTTGATGACTTGCAACAATGTAGTGTTGAATGTAGGGAGTCGGGTCTTCAGGCTCGCATTCAATAAGCTTTCATATGTATGGAAATAATAAAAATCACCATTGTCCAATTTTTCATTGAGGTATGGTCGTGGAGTAGGGTGCATAGTAGTTTTCAACCTTCACATAACAAAAGTGTCTCAATGTATTTCTCACTCCTTTGAAAGACCTCTGAAATACCCCTGTTTCAACAAAAACCTTGATATAATAGGTTAACGTGGCGATTTAAATGGTCTTGCTTCGATACCGTAGACAGCTGGAAGTGTATTTTTGCACCCACTCCAAGTTACTCACCATCTGATAAATGACCAGTTTAATGACTGAGGTTGGATAACCATCCCTCACTGCTCCAAATTACAGACAGGTGGTTAATAAAATATGATACATTTTTGCTCCAATTAAATAATGTCAGTTCTGTTCTCCAGCAAGTCATAAACAATAAGAACAACATATTGTTTATTCATACTTGGGTTTGTTTGCTTTTCATGTACAGACAAATACAGTGAGAACAGACACGTTTTTACCACATTCTTATTATTACCCAATGGCTCATGCTCCTCCCCGCCAGAAAATAAAACTTTACTTATTCATGTTTTTTGTCTTATTTTGGTTTTATTCCAGAGGAGTTCCAAAGCTTTGTTGGAAGGTTGCCAACCCATTACGCCGTGAACACATCTGTCGTGGAGCACTTGTGGAGGATGGATGGGGGTCTGCTCCAACGCTATAGGCAGCTGGAGACCACGAGCGGCCTGCTCCTCGACAAAGCACGTCGCGCCGCTAACAAGCTCTTCAGTCTTAGCAAGAGATGCCGCCATCAGCCCAGAATAGTGCTGCAGAGGGAGAGGTACAGATTATTTTTAAGGGGTCCGTTAACCCGAGGTCCCCCCCTAAAATTCCTTGTCTTGTATTTATGCAACTGATTTATGCACTGTACGAGAAAGAAATGCACTTTTGGGAAACAAAAGCTGAGACGTTTTGAAAGGAGACAAGAAGTGCTGACGGTAGAAATTGAGTCTCACCTGGGAAAACCCGAATGAAGGATAGTTGGACGACCGGCAGTCGCTTATTGCAGTACAATTAGAACCGTTTCTACTTTCTTATCCGAAGTATCTAAGACKACAGAGCTCAGGAGTTGTGGTAGGCCTACATACTAGGTCACAATAAGTCTTCGGATAATGTGGGATGTCCACACTCAGAAAGAAGTATGAAGAACAAACGTTTTGACATTCAAACGTTTGCGCTTTAGATCACGCCTCTTCTAAAGTAACTCATTACATGCAATCCCTTTTAATCTCTTTCATTAAATGTTAACCGCCAAAACTACAGTCTAAAGTACATTCGATTTAGAATTTGGATAGCCTGGTCCCAAAACTCTTTGTGCTTACTGGAGCTGGCAAAATAGCATAAACAGATCTGGGACCATGCTACTGTACCTCTAAAAATACTGTTTCTGAGTAAACCATAAGTAGTTTTAGCACTGTGACTACTATGGTTTCCTGGTTCAGCCCTATGCCCTGCTACCTGGCCCATCCGTTATTAGTTACTCCAGCTTTCCCTCCTTTTATCATAACTTCACGGTGATGGATTCCTCTCTCCTGACCGCTCTGTTTTGATAGCCATTCTTTGTATAGGAAATGAACTAAATGGCACAATACATCAGTTCTACTGCCATAGGCAAGCTCTGCTTCCTCAATCCACAATCCAATTACACTGCTTTATTACACCTCGCTGGTAGTAAAAGGGGGATTTGATGGAGGTGCAGAATTATTAAACTTGTACATTTTTTGCATGTGTTCCCATGAAACCTTATCAGAATCCCATATTTTTTTTATTCTTTAATAGCTCTAATTGTACTGAGTTAGTATATGCCGTATTCATACATTGAACAAAAAAGTGTGTGTGTGTGTGTTCGTGTGGCTCTCTCCATCACCACCCACCTGTCTACTCAGGGGGAATTCCCGACTAGATGAACATGTTCATTTTTGTCTGATTTGGCTTGCATTGCAACAGCTGAGCCTACGAGAGCAGAAATGGGGCTTCTGATCTGCCTATCCCACTCAATTTACGATATTGTTGCTGTTAATGTGCAGTATGAATCCTGCTGTGTCTGATGAGATGTTTTTCACATACAGTCAGGTCAAAWATTATTGAAAATGAGTTTTTGCATATAAAATATTATTTATTTTATACTGTTTTTTTTGCTCATCTTTATAAAGGATGCCAATCATTTTGGACCTGACTGGATATCATGGACAGAAAACAAGAAAATTGACAAACAAAAGTTACCAAAACAAAAGAAAACGTAAATTTACTAAGAAATCAAAATGTAAAGTGACTAAGAAGTTACCCTCATCTACAGTATGTTCTATCCTCTGTCCTCAGACCCCTTCGCTACTGGCTGAGCTACATCCTGTCCCTTCTGTACTGCAGTGAGAATGACCACATCGGCCTGTACTCTGTGGAGACCCGCAGCTGCTCCTGCCCCTACCTCCACCCCCCCTGCCAGGGCCCCATCCCCTGCTCAGTAGGAGAGGGCATCCGCTGCACCTCCTGTTCCACTGAGAACCGCACCCGCTGCTCCAGCTGCAACCTGGGCTTTACCCTGGGCCAGGGGCTGTGCCGACCCGCCGTGCCTGACCCCACGGACCCCTACCTGGGRTTGGAGAGCGACCGCGACCTCCAGGACCTGGAGCTGTGCTACCTGCTCCAGCACCGGGACCCGCGCATCACCTTGCACGGCATCTTRGTCAGCAACGACGTTCGCCTCAACGCCTGGTTTGACCCGTCGTGGCGGAAGAGGATGCTGCTGACCTTGAAGAGCAACCGCTACAAGTCCAACCGTGTGCACATGCTCCTGGGGGTGGCGCTCCAGGTGTGCCTGACCAAGAACAGCACYCTGGAGCCTGCGCTGTCCGTGTTCGTCAACCCGTTCGGGGGCAGCCACTCMGAGAGCTGGACCATGCCCATCGGCCAGCATGGCTACCCCGACTGGGAGCGGACCAAGCTGGATATCCCCCTGGACTGCTACAACTGGACCTTGACGCTGGGRAACCGGTGGAAGAGCTTTTTCGAGACAGTGCATTTCTACCTGAGGAGCCGCATTAGGGATTCGGTGCCAGGATTGGCTCCAGGGCCAGAGGTTAGGGGACACAGGAACGCTAGTACAGTGTACCTGGAATCACCGGAGGGCACCGTGAAACCAGTGGTGGCATCTTCATCCCAGAACATGGGCTACATGAAGATCAACAGCWTGCAGCTGTTTGGATACAGCATGCACTTTGACCCGGACACCATCCAGGACCTGATCTTGCAGCTGGACTACCCGTACACTCAGGGATCCCAGGACTCGGCCCTGCTGCAGCTGGTGGAGATCCGCTACAGGGTCAACCGACTCTCTCCTCCAGGGGCTCAACCGATGGACCTGTTCTCATGTCTGCTCCGTCACAGACTGAAACTGTCCAGCTCTGAAGTGACCAGAATACTGGCTTCCTTACAGGCTTTCAGTGCCAGACAACCAAACTCTGTGGAGTACGAAGCAACCAAACTATGTAGTTAATAATGAGCGGTGGGCAGGGCCAATGTGATGTTTTTTGTATTGACCCAATCAGAGACAATGTCTGCCACATAGCTTATAGATTTTGTCCAATGGGTCCATTTGTGTCGGTGTACACTGTTCATGGCTTTAGTTGTATGTAAGTGTCATTAAATTTGATGTTTTTAATCACTCAAATAATCAAATTGCTTTGATTTATGGACTTTTATGAATTTTAGGAAACAAACCATCAATTGGTTATTACATTGATACTAACATGCACCCTACTGGAGCATATGTATCAGTCTAATTCATCTGCTGAGGGAAGGGGAGTGAGACGCTGCATATGGGCTGCGTTTGTACTGACCATCTGAAGCTGCAGAATACATTGTCTCACAGTMTCTCTGTTCTCCAATGGGGAGAGAAGCTATCCTTGGCACAGATTACCAAGCATATAGTGGGGAGATTGAGAGTAGTAGCCTCCTACTCTGTACCTGGCCGACATTCACATTTACTGTGATGGATGAGGGAGGGAAGCAGAGAGACATGCAAAGCATCAAACACAGGCTAGGTATCAATGGCCATGATCAGAGATACAGTTGAAGTCGGAAGTTTACATACACCTTAGCCAAATACATTTAAACTCAGTTATTCACAATTCCTGACATTTAATCCTCGTAGAAATTCCCTATCTTAGGTCAGTTACGATCACCACTTTATTTTAAGAATGTGAAATGTCAGAATAATAGTAGAGAAAATGATTCATTTCAGCTTTTATTTCTTTCACCACATTCCCAGTGGGTCAGAAGTTTACATACACTCAATTAGTATTTGGTAGCATTGCCTTTAAATTGTTTAACTTGGGTCAAACGTTTCGGGTAGCCTTCCACAAGCTTCCCACAATAAGTTGGGTGAATTTTGGCCCATTCCTCCTGACAGAGCAGGTGTAACTGAGTCAGGTTTGTAAGCCTCCTTGCTCGCACACACTTTTTCAGTTCTGCCCACAACTTTGATAGGATGAGGTCAGGGTTTTGTGATGGCCACTCCAATACCTTGACTTTGTGGTCCTTAAACCATTCTGCCACAACTTTGGAAGTATGCTTGGGGTCATTGTCCATTTGGAAGACCCATTTGCGACCAAGGTAAACTTCCTGACTGATGTCTTGAGATGTTGCTTCAATATATCCACATAATTTTCCTTTCCTCATGATGCCCTCGATTTTGTGAAGTGCACTAGTCCCTCCTGCTGCAAAGCACCCCCACAACATGATGCTGCCACCCCCGTAACTCACGGTTGGGATGTTGTTGTTCGGCTTGCAAGCCTCCCCCTTTTTCCTCCAAACATAACAATGGTCATTATGGCCAAACAGTTTTATTTTTGTTTCATCAGACCAGAGGACATTTCTCCAAAAGTACGATCTTGTGCAGTTGCAAACCGTAGTCTGGCTTTTTTATGGTGGTTCTGGAGCAGTGACTTCTTACTTGCTGAGCATGTCGATATAGGACTCGTTTTTACTGTGGATATAGATACTTTTGTACCTGTTTCCTCCAGCATCTTCACAAGGTCCTTTACTGTTGTTCTGGGATTGATTTCCACTTTTCGCACCAAAGTACGTTCATCTCTAGGAGACAGAACGCGTCTCCTTCCTGAGCGGTATGACGGCTGCATGGTCCATTGGTGTTTATACTTGCGTACTGTTGTTTGTACAGATGAACGTGGTACCTTCAGGCATTTAGAAATTGCTCCCAAGGATGAAGCAGACTTGTGGAGGTCAAACATTTTTTTTTAGGTCTTAGCTGATTTCTTTTGATTTTCCCATGATGTCAAGCCAAGAGGCACTGAGTTTGAAGGTAGGCCTTGAAATACATCCACAGGTACACCTCCAATTGACTCAAATTATGTCAATTAGCTTATCAGAAGCTTCTAAAGCCATGACATCATTGTCTGGAATTTTCCAAGCTGTTTAAAGGCACAGTCAACTTAGTGTATGTAAACTTCTGACCAACTGGAATTGTGATATAGTGAATTATAAGTGAAATAATCTGTCTGTAAACAATTGTTGGAAAAATTACTTGTGTCATGCACAAAGTAGATGTCCTAACCGACTTGCCAAAACTATAGTTTGTTAACAAGAAATTTGTAGAGTGGTTGAAAAACGAGATTTAATGACTCCAACCTAAGTGTATGTAAATTTCCGACTTCAACTGTAGTTCTCACACGGAGCAAGAGGGAGTTGATTTAAAGTCTCAAAGACCAATGGGTAAAATTTAGATAGCACTTGTGCAGAAGTCACTAGTAGTCACGTAATCTAGATTCGTAAGACATTTTCTCCTGGGGTTAAGGAGAGACTTGATTTTCTGATATTCTCTACTAACCACTGCTCATATTTAATTTAAACAGGATGAGAGCTGAAGGGATTATGTAATGTGATGGTACTTTATGGAGGTAGGGGGTATTGGCGACTGTGTATAAGGGTGTTTTTCTGTAGTCTAATAGTGAGAAGCTTGTACATGTTATTTTGTGTGTTATTTATGCCAGACTTTTTTTTAAATAAAATAAAAATCTGAGTTATCCATCCCATCTCTTCCCTTTGTTGTAATTCTAATTTAAGGGAAAGAGAAAGTGGGTAGAAACAGAAGCAATTTACTTGAAAACACTACAAATGACACACTCCTTGTCCCTAAAATATGCAGTCGTTTAATTTGTAAGTAAATTGGATTGCTTTCCAAATTTGACAGACAGAACCATTTTCAGTGAGGCAAGGTTTAGATTTCTAATCAATTTGAAAAAAGGTCCTAGTTATATTTGCATATCCAAATGGAAAGTAAAGTAATTAAAATCAAGGCTGAGTAAACAAACAAACAGCTATGCCACCCATGTGTAGCATTTCATCGACAAGGCCCAAATGTACTTGAACAAACCCTTTATAATGGTCCTTGATTGTGGGGTTGCAACGTCCCCGGATTGCTAACCTCTACACTGTGTTGTGTTTCAAAATGTTATTTACCAACAGGGAGGCAATTTTTTTCTGTTAAAATATGTTAATTCAATGGTTGTTCACAACTGGCCATTTTTGTAATCATGGTGTTTGATTGTGATTGTACAGCATATAGGCCTATATCTGCCAATGTAGAGTTTTTAAACACACACACAGACAGAGATGAGCATAGAAGGATGAAGGAAACACACACACTGAATGATTAGCTGAGGCTTTGGGCTGACAGGCCAGTGGGCCTTGGAGGAAACATGAGTTAGACTAATGTGTGTGTCTGTTTTACAAGTGGGCTGGTGAGGGGAGCCCGGGCTGCGGTGAAGAGGAAGAGTTTATGGAGAGGAGTCTCTCAGGAGAGGCATTAAAAATAATGTCTGACAATCCACAGGAAGAACACAATGAACTCGCCCTGGAAGTCCACCGAGACRAAACGAGAAATCTGTGTGTTCATTGTACAACAGCAGTTCCTCTATATGAAACAGCCCTGTTGTTAAAGCTGAGCCACGCTCTACTGTGCTGGCCGGGTTAGGCATCCACCACTGGAACCATGCTGGAAAGGACAGTGTAAAAATTAAATATATGAGCCAACATAGTATGTTTCTGGTTGGCACGATAGTGCGAAAAGGGGACATGTGAGCTACATGTATCCACACACAGCGATAGAGCAGTAACTGAACCTAGAGTGACTGATAACTGTATTTCATAAGAGAATATAAACATGTCATCCTCATCATGCATATATGACACGATACAAATCATCATCTAAGGTTTTGGTTTTATTTACCGTTAATAGATTCAAGCCCCCTCAACAAGATTTGACACAATCATTTTAATGCACTCTTTAAAAACTCTTTTTTTCACAGAATTCTATAGCTATCCTTGAGACCTACCCCAGCTAGCACATACGGTTCTGAGAACAATATGTTTCTTAGAGTTTTGTGAGAGTGTGGTTGTCCTATGGTTATTTTACATAGAACCTTCCCACAACTGGAACATTGGAACATTCTTAGCACATTTAAGGAACTTGACAAAAAAACATAATTTTACTGGTTACTTTAAGCTGCAATATGTAACTTTTTGTGCGACCAGACCAAATTCACATAGAAATGTAAGTTGTAGATCTGTCATTCTCATTGAAAGCATGTCTAAGAAGTGGTATATATGTTCTATGTGCACTATTTCTGTTTCTTAAGTTCCATTTTTGTGTCTTTTACTTTGGTTTTATACACCAGCTTCAGGCAGCTGAAAATACAATATTGTTGGTTATGGAAAAGATGTGTCACAGCGGTTTAGATGGTACAGTGACTCTCTACACAGTACTTGCTTGTTTTGTCACAAAAAGAAATCAGGCAAATTATTCAAATTTTTGCAACCAGGAAATGGCAGAGCGATTTCTGCATAGTGCATCTTTAACAGACTGTTTACTTAAATTTCAAACATGGTTACATTTCATTTCAATTTTGGTAATGTTCTATGAACACCACTGCGCCACCATCTCCCGGGTGGCGCAGTGGTCTAGGGCACTGCATCGCAGTGCTAGCTGCGCCACCAGAGTCTCTGGGTTCGCGCCCGGGCTGGGTTCGCGCCCAGGCTCTGTCGCAGCCGACCGCAACCGGGATATCCGTGGGGCGACTGTAAGTCGCTCTGGATAAGAGCGTCTGCTAAATGACTAAAATGTAAATGTAATGAACTTTCTCCAACAGGTTTGACATTGGGAATGTTCTCAAATACTTCAGAGAACGTTAAAAACAACGTTCTTCTGTGGAAATGTCAGTACTTTCAGCACAACATTTCCTCATGGTTCTATTTAAAGTAATGTTCTCAAATTGTTCGGAGAAAGTTAAGAACACTTTCCATAAAAACCACAAGAAATCTTTAATAACGTTCAGAGAATGTTCTTAGAATATTATTTAAAAAACGTACAGTCCGTTCTCAGAACGCTAAGAAAACATTCCATAAAAAACAAAAGAAAACATTATTAACATTCAGAGAACGTGCTAAGATGTTATTCAAAAACATGTCTATTCTCAGCATCAATATGACTCCTCTATCTTGTTAAGTGTGTTCAGGTGTGTTGGCCTCGACCACTAATTGGCCACACCTGATCTTAATGAGTGTTTGTTTTCTTTTAAATGGGGTATGGTTGAATAGACTAAAACTAACATCTTTGTAGATGTAAAAAACAGGCATGCTAGCTCCATCCTGGTAGCWCAGTGGACTAAATCCTGGCTAGAGAACAGAAGATTATAGGTTCGCTACTCTCTGATACTGTGTCACAAAAAATAAACGTGTTTGCATGATTAATGCATGAAATAATTAATTTCCATGTGTCCTATCTGTGCTAGGAGTTCCAAAGAGTTAACCCGAAATAAGCTAACAGTGTTAATAGACGTCTTACTGAAACGTAAAGTTTTAAGTAAGTTATTCAAAAACCTCGAAATAACCTATAATTTATTTTCTCAGAGCCTTAAATGTTCTCAGAACCTCCCTACAACCTAAAAATAAAAAATGTCAGTTTTCTTATCAAAACGTTCAAAGAACTACCGGTCAGGAAACCTATGGCTTTGTTTCCACAACCAATGTGCAACCAAAAACTAGGGTGGAGTGCCAGATGGGCAGGTTTTGCACATGTGGGACTATTCCATTGATTCTGCAGCACCAGGCAAGCTCAATCAAGTGCAATGAAAGTATAAAAGTATAAAAAGAAAAATACTATTTGGTACCCAGGTCTGGTTTCAGGAGATTCAAAACCTGTCTTGAAACAAGCTCAAACCACCAAGAACAGGGATGTTGTTCATCTGATGAATTACATCGTACTGACATGAAACCTCCCATATTTACATCCAACAAAGCCAATTTGCTTGGCAGCTGATAGACATACTCAGATCAGAAGAGGACCCATCGACTGAATCACCTCTTTGGCTTTGAAATATTGCTGGAGTATGATATTTTCAACATCTATACTTTCTCACATAGCTTAACAATGGATGCAATAAAGAGTTCCCATCGTGAGTGGCATCAATGCCCCCTGCTATGCCAGGAACACTAACAAAGGGCCAGTTCAGTTATTTATCTCAGTCTCTCATTGTTAGCTACCGAGCTAATGACTCTCAGCGGATGGAGGTATGGTGTCTGAGATGAAAGACGGAGTTACTGAAGAATTAAAGATCTACCGATCGCTGATAATGCACACCACAAACAAAAAACACCCTCCGGTGACCACCGGTGGGTGTTCTCCTCTGTTGTTTTGCCACGTACTTCTTCAACAGCTAGCATTATTGAAAAGCAGAGCATGTGAATTAGAATGAGAGTCTAGCTTCCCTTCCTGTAGTACAAAGCCGGTTGGAGGCGTAAATCCATAGACACACACCAGGGCCCCTACGCAACGCCTGTGTAGCCTCTGCTACTTCTTCGGCTTCCTCTAAGCAGTTCTGATTATTAGCATAATATGGTATTATAATGCTACGCTAATCAGGTGCAGAGGAATATTCAGCCAGACCAGGGTGGGGATTTGAGGGAAACTTCCTTGAATCATTGAAAAGTACTCATTGTATGATGTGCCATACTACTGATAAACAACAGTGGTATACTGTCATTCAAAGCCAGAGGCAGCCATTGTACAATATACAGTGTAAAATAATCCATGCCGTTCTGTGCCCCATATACTGAATACAGTACTCTCATACTAAAGTACACAATCCAAATATAACAGACAGAGGTTAATAACCTTAGGCATCTCATATCATCCAGCTAACACAATGTCATCCCCATATTGCGTTATGTACCAAAACATCACCTCAAAATAGTATACAGACCTGTTAGTAAGTAGTGCAGCTACCTGTTACCATCTCAATCGAGGTATTTGGGGAAAGAAATATGCATCACAAGACAACATTCCTCAAATCATTGGCCTGTGATACTACGTGACGAATTGAACTGACAACATCATACATTTTGTGTTATTCATATTTCACATAGTAAACAAACAATTAGTTATCCTCATTTACTCGGCTGTGTCCGGGGACGCTTCAGGGTTGGGCAGCTGCCTCGGGAACCTTTTTACAACATTTCTCAACGTTTCCCCTTCACATAAATGAAACAGGCACTGACTAGCACATAATCAGGATGTCTAGAGGCCGTCTGAGAGCGCACAAATTATTGTGAAAAGCTGTAGGAATCAACGGTTTCGGGGTCTTCAGAGACTGTTTGGCTGGCAGGAGCTGCCATAGCTGGAGGACTTGTAATCTCACAGCCCCCTAAACATTGCAGCCAATTATTTAGTAGAAACAGGCACATCCCAGGACAACCCAGGGCCCTTGAACAGCACAGTGGAGTGGGAATAGTAATTATGTCTCAAAATCATAGGTCATTTGTCTCTTTTGAAAGTTATTTACTACACCATACAAGTATCAAGTACACTGGCGTTATCCGTAGTCTATTTCACTGGTGATACGCGTTTTTGCAGTTGTCGAGCTTAGTGGCAAGTTCGTGAGGAGTTTGTACCATAGATGGGGTTTGAACTAAACGACCCAAACACCCATGGTGAACGTTGTTTTTTTACTATACCCTACCTCGGTAAGCTGTCTCTTGTATTAAGTTGGAATTCACTGAAGCATTGAGAAAGCGCATGTAGAGCTACTAAGGTAGCATTAGCGGTTAAGAGCGTTTGGTCAGTAACCGGAAGGTTGGTTCAGTGAAATGCTGGTTCCAGGCAGCAAGGTGGAAAAATCTGCCGTTCTGCACCGATGATGTTGATTAAGGCAGCCCCGTACCTCTCGGATTCAGAGACGGCCACTGGCATGCTGGAGAAGTGTGCTCTTCATGGATGAATCCTGGTTTCAACTGTACCGGGCAGATGGTAGATGACATTGTGTGGGCGAGCAGTTTGCTGATGTCAATGTTGTGAATAGTGTGCCCCGTGGTGGTGGGGTTAAGGTATGGGCAGGCATAAGCTACAGACAATGAACACAATTGGATTTGAATGCACAGAYATACCGTGATGAGATCCTGAGGCCCATTGTCGTGCCATTCATCCATTGCCATCACCTCATGCACGGCCCCATGTCGCAAGAATCTATACACAATACCTGAAAGATGAAAATGTCCCAGTTCTTCCATGGCCTGCAAACCCACCAGACATGTCACCCATTGAGCATGTGTGGGATGCTCTGGATCGACGTGTACGACAGCGTGTTCCTGTTACCACCAATATCCAGTAACTTCACACAGCCATTGTAGAGGAGTGGGACAACATTCCACAGGSCACAATCAACAGCCTGATCAGCTCTATTTAAAGGAGATGTGTCGGGCTGCATGAGGCAAATGGTGGTCACATCAGATACTGACTGGTTTTCTGATCCACGGCCCAACTTTTTTTAAGGTATCTGTGACTAACAGATACATGTCTGRATTCCCAGTTATGTGAAATCCATAGATTACAGCCTAATGTATTTATTTAAATTGACCTATTACCTTAAACAGTTGAAGTTGGAAGTTTACATACACTTAGGTTGGAGTCATTACAATTAGTTTTTCAACCACTTCACACATTTCTTCGTAACAAACTATAGTTTTGGCAAGTCGGTTAGGACATCTACTTTGTGCATGACACAAGTAATTTTTCCAACAATTGTTTACAGACAGATTATTTCACTTATAATTCACTGTATCACAATTCCAGTGGGTCAGAAGTTTGCACACACTAATTTGACTGTGCATTTAAACAGCTTGGAAAATTCCAGAAAATGATATCATGGCTTTAGAAGCTTCTGATAGGCTAATTGACACAATTTGAGTCAATTGGAGGTGTACCTGTGGATGTATTTCAAGGCCTACCTTCAAACTCAGTGCCTCTTGGCTTGACATCATGGGAAAATCAAAAGATATCAGCCAAGACCTCAAAAGAAATTGCAGACCTCCACAAGTCTGGTTCATCCTTGGAAGCAATTTCCAAATGCCCGAAGGTACCACGTCKATCTGTACAAACAATAGTATGCAAGTATAAACACCATATGACCACGTCATATCGCTCAGGAAGGAGACGTGTTCTGTCTCCTAGAGATGAACGTACTTTGGTGCAAAAAGTGCAAATCCCAGAACAATAGCAAAGGACCTTGTGAAGATGCTGGAAGAAACAGGTACAAACGTATCTATATCCACAGTAAAATGAGTCCTATATTGACTTAACCTGAAAGGCCGCTCAGCAAGTAAGAAGCCATTGCTCCAAAACCGCCATAAAAAAGCCAGACTACGGTTTGCAACTGCACATGGGGACAAAGATCGTGCTTTTTGGAGAAATGTCCTCTGGTCTGATGATACAAAAATAAAATTGTTTGGCCATAGTGACCATCGTTATGTTTGGAGGAAAAAGGGGGAGGTTTGCAAGCCGAACAACACCACCCCAACTGTGAAGCACAGCGGTGGCAGCATCATGTTGTGTGGGTGCTTTGCTGCAGGAGGGACTGATGCACGTCTCAAAATAGATGGCATCATGAGGTASTAAAATGATGTGGATATATTGAAGCAACATCTCAAGATATCAGTCAGGAAGTTAAAGCTTGGTCGCAAATGTGTCTTCCAAATGGACAATGACCCCAAGCATACTTCCAAAGTTGTGGCAGAATAGCTTAAGGGCCACAAAGTCAAGGTATTGGAGTGGCCATCACAGAGCCCTGACCTCATCCTATAGAAAATGTATGGGCAGAACTGAAAAAGTGTGTGCGAGCAAGGAGGCCTACAAACCTGACTCAGTTATACCAGCTCTGTCAGGAGGAATGGGCCAAAATCCACCCAAATTATTGTGGGAAGCTTGTGGAAGGCTACCCAAAATGTTTGACCCAAGTTAAACAATTTGAAGGCAATGCTACCAAATACTAATTGAGTGTATGTGAACTTCTGACCCACTGGGAAATAAAAGCTGAAATATATCATTCTCTCTACTATTATTCTGARATTTCACATTCTTAAAATAAAATGGTGATCCTAACTGACCTAAGACAGGGAATTTTTACTCAGATTAAATATCAGCAATTGTGAACAACTGAGTTTAAATGTATTTGGCTAAGGTGTATATAAACTTCCGACTTCAACTATAACTCAGTCAAATCTTTGAAATTGTTTTATGTTCCGTTTATATTTTTGTCCAGTGTAATAAAGCAGTGATCCAGAAACAGAACTTCTCGTTAGTTTAGCATATGCCCGACTTGATTCCATTACCAACCTGAAGTCCAATTTGTAGTAATGGGAAGAAGGTGCAACGGAATGTCAATGTGACCGACTTTGGTTTGAACCAGGATCTCCTTCATATCCCTCTGAGCTCAAGCCTTTAGCTTGGAGAGCTAACACAGGTTTTCAGGTCTGGGGCAAGGTTACTCATCGTGCAAACGTGTTTCAGCAAAGTACCTTATTGTATTATTATCATAATCTCCAATTTGCCACAATAGACTGATCATTTGGGAAGATTTCTAGCTGAATTGTTCAATGGGAACCAGGTACCTGTAAATGTCCAAAGGTTTAAAAGGGTTGCTCATTAGATTTGGGCTCCTATTGTGAGCCTGGTTAGTCTCCCCCCAAACACAACCCAGATGCCCTTGCACAACCTAATGACAGCATAAATCAACTGTACAGCGCCTTCACTCGTAATCTGTCCACAAATTCATGGGCCCCCATCCCATTTTAATTCCGTCCCTGCCGGTGCAGTGCACCCTAACTCAAATTGCAGCACTATAGGACTTGAAACTCGATAAAAAAAGCGGAAATTGAGGCACATTCCTTTGAAAGCGAAACGTCTCTTTATTCCTTGGAGGTTGATGCGTCTGCAGTAAGCTTGCACAGTTTGCAGATGATGATGATGATGAAAGGGGTTTCAAGTCTGGCTGAAGATGAAAGAGATGACTTTGCTTCTCTCCAGGCTCATTATTCTCAATTTAGGTGTCTTTCCGCAGAGTACTTCTCTCCTCCCCTCCTTTTCCCTCTTCCCTCCCTCCTTCACTGTCAGATCCCTCGCTCCGGCTGAATGAATGAAGTCGTCTTCACTTAGGGGTCCGCTAATAGGATCAGAGTGATGCCCAAATGATTTTGTTAGACAAATTGAGACAAATGTACAGAAATTTGGTTGACGGTTGGCAGACATGCTGCTTTGATGAGAACAGGTAGATAATGAATTAGAAGGGGGGGGATCTTCATGATTGACAAACTTATATTTTGAAACATGAATGCAAAGAAAGTTGTTGGTTTGATCCTTGGCTCATTGATTTCGATGCCCCAGCAACTAACAGGAACATGTATTTACATCAATGATTTCAGCACGATCGTAACTCCAGAGAGGTGTATCTCGCTCTGTCCTTCGAGACACATTTCATGACTGACAATTTAAGCTGTGCCTCGATTAATTGGCTCCCATTTGGGCCGGTCCTCCAAGAGGACTGTAACCGTATGCTAATTCCGCAACTAAAAGCAAGTGAAATACATCAGCCAGGCTTAACTATATAGAAGTTTTATTAGTGCTTAGGCAGATGGGTAATGACCCTCGACAATAATAAAATGTGTTTTATAATGTCCCAAATATTACCCCTTAGAACCATGGGTATACAGTGTGTGGTAAGGTGAGACACTTGCGAGTACTTGCATTTGTTACATCTCTTATTGATTCCATGGGTTCTTATAGAAAATGAGAAGATAGGCCATGTAATATCACCATTCCCTGAGTTACTTGTCCCTATCTACCGATTCAATTAAACCGAACAAAGAGGTCCTCAAAGAATGATTTCCGGGCTTCACATTTTGCAGTCAGATGCAATCAGTGCAATTGCTGCAAAAATGTATAAATTGCCCATTGCCACTAAAGCCCTAATATTCAGTATAAAAGCCTCAAATGCAGAGGCACTTTTCATTTGCCAAAGACAGCATATGTTTGCAATTAGTGTATGTCAAAGATGGAATCAAAACAGTAATTAAAATTGACACCAGAACGGCACATAGAAAATGTGCAGCATTGTTTTTCTGACAGTGTGGCATAAACATTGCCTGGCATTGTCGCTTGTCTTTATTATCGCTGTTCTGAACAATATAACACATTACCGTGTCTCCCCAAATTACAACAAATCCCCAAATGTTCTGAAAATAACATTCAAAAGTTTTAATTACTCAGCTCTTAGCGTACTGTATAGCCAGCATTGGCCACCGATGGGGATTGCCGTGTGAGCTAATTAAAGGYTAGCTCAACCAAATTACAAATGTACATGTGTTTCCTTTCCAAATAGACAAAAAAAAAAAATGTAACGCGGATGAACTATCCCTTTAAATCAACCAGCATGTGTTATCGTATTCCTATTTCCCCTTATATCCATGCTAGTGGAATGATTACCAGAGACTCGTGTTTAGAGGTGGCCAAGTGGCTTGTTGAGGTCATCCGATTAATCCCTTGTTGAAAATGAAACTCTCCTTCAAAATGGAAGGAATTAATAGACATCCCCCTCAAAAGCTCTTTTCTCCATTATCCTTCTATGTCAAGTAGGCCTACAGAGGTGGAGGAGTACTAGGCACAGTATGATAAGCACAGAGACTCATTATTACCAAAAAACTCTTCAGCTCTATATTGAGACTCTACACAGCGCTGAAAAAGAATGTCTCAGTCGCAGTCTAAATTAAAACGTGACACCTGTGTAGTGAAACTGAGGACATAACCACACAAAAGTGCATCTCTTTGTAATTTTTGGGGAGAAATAATGACTTTTCCGAGTAGAGTTCCTCACTCCCAGACTATGTTCAATTGGATTGGCTTTTTCAGTCATTTCAGATGTGGCACTGACACCAACTTATTCACCCATATATACTAAGTGTACTGTATGTTCTTCCCTTTTCCATCTTCAAACGATTGTAAGTAGCCATAACGGAATGGCACCATCAAAAGATGAATGTGGCCTGTGTGGTCGTGTGGCTAGTGCCCCTGACCCCAGCACACGCACTGTATAGGCCAGAGTTATCATGGGCTGGAATCTGACTCACTACCCTTCTGACTCAAGCTCCTCCTTATCTGCCTCTCACTATCCGATCTGTTCAATAAAAAACACAAAATCAGATGAGATTCATCTTTATGGTATCATCTATGTCTCTGCCTAACTGTAAAATGTGAGGGTCCATAAATGTAAAGTATTGGTTTACTCCACAAAACCTTAATCACCCTTTCTTAAAAAGAAACACTGGGTCCTGATGTTGCTCATTACAGTTTAACTCGAGAGAACTTTTGAAACTGTGCTCTGCTTTCCATTTCTTAATGCATTAATATCGCAATTATCCGCAATGAATCTGCCAAGATAATGTAATAGAGGAAGATTTATGACAGTCCAACAAAAGACCGGTGCAATGATTGAGTAATTTCTGAGACTGGGGAAAGACAGACATAACCATTGACTCTCCTTTCTACTGCGTCCCCTTTTTCCACCTCTCATTTCAGAAGGGAATCGTTTTAAGCCATCACGTTCAGATAGGTCCACTTATCGCTGTCATTTATCCCTATTATGCTTCAATCACAGCCTCACATCATCCCATTGGAGAAAATAGCTGTGGAGATTGCAGGGCCACTTGGAAAATATTTATTTTGTTTGATAATGARATTAGTTAGTTAACCCTTTGACGCATACCAACACATGGGTGTGATCATTCTACAGTGGTCCCTGCAGCGTAAACTCAAACCGGTGTGATTTAGAATGCTTATTTAGAATGTCCATTTTAGATTGACGCAACAGTCAGTCTTTGAGCTGGCAACACAGTTGTTTTCACAGAAACATTTCACACAAACACAGTCCTTACAACATTATGTCCTGAATGTGACAAGTTTATGTTTGAATGCAATGTTCAGACAGCGACAGCTGTGTCGTCTACCATCATTCAAGTCCCTTCATTCACTTCCGGAAGTTTACTCAAAAGATGAGTGAARCATCCCTCACCTCATTTTGTTATAACATCTTTGGTCAGACAGATGTTTATGCGACACTTAGAATGCATTGTATAATGTCAACAAACATGGTGCCACACATAGCTGCAAATAGCTTAGCATTAGCTCATCATAATCAGTACAAACTTCAAATAAGCATTTTATGTGTCCATTACAATCTATGCAAGAATCGTAATGCATGATTTGTCACCAGTACCTGCATTTTTTTTTTAATTAAACAGTAAATACATTATGCTCCATARATACGGTATGCTACAGTAGAAACGACATCCCGATATACATAAAATAAGGCACTTACTTTGGTTAGGGACACACACATGTCCTAAGTTATTATTTGTAAGGAAAACAACAATGAAGGCAATGCAAGTACCAGTCAGAAAATATACCAAAAAAAATACTAAAAATAAAATACAAAAATACAAAAAAAATGAAAAAAATGAAAATATACCAGGGGGAAAATGTTTGTGCTAGAATGCTCAAATATCTGCATACTTGATCTGGGGAAACACTGGGGAGGTGCTTGGGCTCTTATGGAAAAGAGAAGTTTGTCCGGTCCGGTAAAGCCTCAAACATAAATTGTCCGCAACAGTGAAATGGGATACTTCTATGTGAATTAATGAGGAGGCGGAACACACCTCAATTCAAACTGTTGTAAGAAAAGAAAAACTTATTAGAAAATCATTTCAAATTGACAAGTTGAAATATAGCCTATAGATAATTAGCAGGCAGTGTGTGTCTTGGTTTGACAATCACATTTACGGATAGTGAGTGCATTCTGACATCACACGCATAAAAAACTCTAAACAAACGCAGGATGGGGCMACCGTTAGAGATATTTGGAACTCACGCATGAAAAGTTGAACCATCCCTGTATGATGCATTTTGCATCAATCTGTATGATGAGATGATTTCGGTATTTTAAAAGTTACATATCTTGAAAATGTTTTTGCTGACATTCAAAACATTTTGGGGACTATGTCAACAATGGACTAATGAAACAAATACCAAAATATTGTTTTTGTGTGGAATTTTCCTTTAATTTGCAATTACTATAGTATTTTGTTTGAGATGGGAGAACATGTTTTTTATTAAGTTGAACATGTGCTTGTCATGACAGAATGTTACACTACCCAAAAGGGACTGATTTCGTGGAACTACCCATATCTCCCCACAACAAGAAAGCATTGGTATTGGAATATATATTATGTGAATCTTTCATTAAAGCTGATAAGGTAGGTCTACATGTACTGTAGGAACACAATCATACATTGTCCTTGCATGGTAAAGTGCGTATTAAGTACGTAGTTTAAGGCCTTGGGCCAAAGTGGGCATTTGTTCTCTGCATACCGTTTATTATTTATRTCTCAATTCAGCCAGATCGGACTGTGACTAAATAATTTTTCCTCTGTTAGCCCTTGAACTCTAAGTTTTTCCCTCTCAAGTCATAATCTATTCATGCATCTGTTACCTGATATACAAAGTATTCCATTGGCATTCATAGCTGGACCTTGAAAACAGAGAAGTGATTGGGTATCTCTCAAGAAGCAGAGGCATTGAAGAGGTTTACACGTAATAGGACTTACTGTATATGTCAGTGGTGGTTCCCTGGGTCTGAACCACGCCCTGTGCAACTGGGTCCTGGACTTCCTGACAGACCGCTCCCAAGTGGTGAAGGTAGGAAACAACACCTCCACTACACTGATCTTCAACACAAGCCCACTCCTGTACTCCCTGTTCACCCATGACTGTGTGGCCACGCACGCCTCCAACACAATCATCAAGTTTGCAGATGACACAACAGTAGTAGGCCTGACTACCAACAATGAATAGACAGCCTACAGGGAGGAGGTGATGACCCTGGCGGAGTGGTGSCAGGAAAATAACTACCTGCCCTCCAGGACACCTACAGCACCCGATGTCACAGGAAGTTCAAAAAGATCATCAAGGACAACAACCACCCGAGCCACTGCCTGTCCACGTTGTTATCATCTAGAAGGCAAGGTCAGTACAGGTGCATCAAAGCTGAGACAGAAAAACWGAAAAACAGCTTCTAACTCAAGGCCATCAGACGGTTAAATAGCCATCACTAGCCGGCTACCACCGGTTACTCAACCCTGCACTTTAGAGGCTGCTGCCCTATGTACATGGACTCACTGGTCACTTTAATAATGGAACACCAGTCACTAAAATAATGTTTACATACTGCTTTACTCATTTCACATGTATATACTGTATTCTACTGCATTTTAATCAATGCCACTCCAACATTGCTCATCCTAATATTTATATATTTCTTAATTCCATTCTTTTACTTTTAGAGTTGTGTATATTGTTGTGAATTGTTAGATATTACTGCACTGTTGGAGCTAGGAACACAAGCATTTCGCTACACCCAAAATAACATCTGCTAAAAATGTGTATGCGATCAATACAATTTGATTTAACTTGGTTCAGTAGATATGAAATGTATTGAATAAATCCTGCTTTTAACAAGCTGCTTGGACTGACCGATGTTGCTTCTTTTAAAAGTGAGACTGTGCTGCTATCTGCTGGTATATCCGTGAGACACACGTTGGAATTGGGAGGATGTGACAAGAAAATATAGCTTCTGCATAATAATATACGGCAGCATATCTAATCCATCCATAGTGTTATTAGTTTGTAGCAAACATGCTTGTAGAGGCAGTTAGTCCTAACCAAATTAGAAGTGTAACAAAGATTGCAATTATAACTGATTAACTAATTGATTATGTTCTTCTTGCCTCAAGCCTAAACTAAAGTGGGGAAAGTGTCCACCTGAAAGCTAATGTATCACTAATAGGTTCAGCATGTCAAGTTGATGCAAAATACCCTCTCTGGGCAGGTTGAATCACATAGACTAAAGTTAATCAGAAGCCAGGGGAATATACTGTGGGGATTTGGGGCATTTTATATACAAACAAATAATACCTGGTATAAGCAAATCAAACTGATTCAGACCTGGGCAGAACATTTTTGTATTTTGTGGTTTATTTGAAAATACCAACTTTTCAAATACGCACGGTAGTAGAATAAAAGCAAATATTTTCTTTGATATTCAAATAGAGGTCTCAGAAAAACAAATCATATTTGAAAGCATTTTGAATAGCTCTCAGAACACTCAATTACATTTGAAGATATTTGAAGATATGCAAGTCATTTCAAAACAAAAACATTCATTTGATTGCTGCCAAATATTTGATGAAGAGCCAATTACAACAGTTAGTGTAGTTAGTCTAAATATATGCTCAGTGTGCTCTCAGAAATGGAGAGTGGTGGACCTAGAGTTAAATACATGAGGGACAAGGGATCTCCTCAAAATTAGAGTAGACCACTTTTGCAGCTTCAAAATGACTAACACATATATTTTCATAATAAGCGAGACATAAAGTAATACAATAACACAAAATCGAATCACATGCGCCAAATACAACGGGTGTAGACTTTACCATGAAATGCTTGCTTTTACGAGCCCTTCCTTTGATTTGACATCAAATTCGTATACATGTGTAGTAACTTTGTGATTATTACAATTGCAACATTGTTGTCACATAGGACTTTGGAAATTGCTTTATAATATTATTATTAAATAAGTGGAATAAGGAACTCACTATTCCTCTTGTGTACAGTAGTTCCATAAACTCTCAGGTCATTACTGTTCAATTAAAATGTAATTACCAAAGTTTTATGTAAAAACATGCTAATAAAATGTGGCTCCAAAAGCAAAGTTTTATTACAAAGGCACAGGAACAGTTTAATGTTAGGTATTACTGAGAATGCTAACAATAACAAAATATGCATATTAAGTGTCGAAAGGAAACTAAATGTCCCAAAACTGGCTTCTTTAATCAACTACAGCCAAGGTAGGTATTTTGTTTTTATGTATTATTTCTTACATTGTTAGCCCAGAAAATCTTAAGTGTTTTTACATCGCGTCGGAAAAAACTATTGGATATCAGAGCGACATCAACTTACCAGCACTACGACCAGGAATACGACTTTCTCGAAGCAGYTCCTTTGTCCGAACCACCCAGGGCATTTGAACTCATTCCAGAGGCTGACCCAAAACAACGCCGCCAGAGAAGAGGCAGACGGAGCGGTCGTCAGACTTCGGAGGCGCGCACACCACCCACCGCTTCCGAGTATTTTACTCACTAATGTCCAGTCTCTAGATAACAAGGTAGACGAAATTAGGGCAAGGGTTGCTTTCCAAAAGAGACATCAGGGATTGTAACATACTCTGTTTCACGGAAACATGTCTCTCTTGGGATATGCTGTCGGAGTTGGTACAGCCACCTGGATTCTTTGTGCGTTGCGTCGCCAGGAATAAACATCTCTCCGGGAAGAAGAAGGGCGGGGGTGTATGTTTTATAATTAACGTCTCATGGTGTAATTGTAACAACATACAGGAACTCAAGTTATTTTATTCACCTGACCTGGAATTCCTCGCAATCAAATGCCGACTGTATTATCTCCCAAGGGAATTCTCCTCAGTTATTGTCACAGCCGTGTATATCCCCCCTCAAGCCGATACCATGACAGTCTTCAAGGAACTTCACTCGACTTTATGCAAACCGGAAACCATATATCCTGAGGCTGCATTTATTGTAGCTGGGGATTTTAACAAAGCAAATATGAGAACAAGGCTACCTAAATTCTATCAGCATATTGACTGTAGCACTCGCACTGGTAAAACACTGGATCACTTCTACTCAAACTTCCGCGATGCATACAAGACCCTCCCCCGCCCTCCTTTCGGCAAATCTGACCACGATTCCATTTTGCTCCTCCKTTCCTATAGGCAGAAACTCAAACAGGATGTACCCGTGCTAAAGACTATTCAATGCTGGTCTGACCAAACGGAATCCACGCTTCAAGATTGTTTTGATCTCACGGACTGGGACATGTTCSMGGTAGCCTCAGAGAATAATYTRGACATATACGTTGATTCGGTGAGTGAGTTTATAAGGAAGTGTATTGGAGATGTTGTACCTACTGTGACTATTAAAACCTACCGTGGATAGATGGCGGCATTCGCGGAAAACTGAAGCGTGAAAACTCCATGCATTTAACCAATGGAAAGGTGACTGGGAATTGGCTGAATACAAACAGTGTAGTCATTCCCTCCGTAAGGTAATCAAAATGCGAAATGTCAGTATAGAGACAATGTCGAGTCGCAAGTCAACGGCTCAGACATGAGACCTATGTGGCAGGGTCTACAGACAATCACGTACTACAAAAAGAAAACCAGCCACGACACCGACATCTTGCTTCCAGACAAACTAAACACATTCTTTTGCCAGCTTTGAGGATAATACAGTGCAAGGCTGTGGGCTCTCCTTCTCCGTGGCCGACGTGATGTGAAGACATTTAAACATGTTAACCCTCGCAAGGCTGTCAGTCCAGACGGCATCCCTAGCCGTGTTCTCAGAGCATGCGCAGACCAGCTGGCTGGTGTGTTTACGGACATATTCAATCTATCCCTATCCCAGTCTGCTGTCCCCACATGCTTCAAGATGGCCACCATTGTTCCTGTACCCAAGAAGGRAAAGGTAACTGAACTAAATGACTATCYCCCCGTAGCACTCACTTCTGTCATCATGAAGTGCTTTGACAGAATAGTCAAGGATCGTATAACTTGCACCTTACCTGTCACCCTAGACCCACTTCAATTTGCTTACTGTCCCAATAGGTCCATAGATGATGCAATCGCCATCACACTGCACACTGCCCTGTACCATCTGGACAAGAGGAATACTTATGCAAGAATGTTGTTCATTGACTCTAGCTCAGCATTCAACACCATTGTACCCTCCAAGCTCATCATTAAGCTTGAGGCCCTGGGTCTCAACCCCGCGCTATGCAATTGGGTCCTGGACTTCCTGACGTGCCGCCCCCAGGTGGTGACGGTAGGAAACAACACCTCCACTTCGCTGATCCTCAAKACTGGGGCCCCACAAGGGTGTGTGCTCAGCCCCCTCCTGTACTCCCTGTTCACCCATGACTGTGTGGCTATGCACGCCTCCAACTCAATCATCAAGTTTGCAGACGTAACAACAGTAGTGGGCTTGATTACCAACAATGACGAGACAGCCTACACCGAGGAGGTGAGGGCACTCGGAGTGTGGTGTGAGGAAAACAACCTCTCACTCAATGTCAACAAAACAAAGGAGATTATTGTGGACTTCAGGAAACAGCAGAGGGAGCACCCCCCTATCCACATCGAAGGGACAGCAGTGGAGAAGATGGAAAGTTTTAAGTTCCTCGGCGTACACCTCACGGACAAACTGAAATGGTCCACCCACACAGACAGTGTGGTGAAGAAGGAGCAACAGTACCTCTTCTACCTCAGGAGACTGAAGAAATGTGGCTTGTCACTTAAAACCCTTACAAACTTTTACAGATGCACAATTGAGAGCATCCTGTCGGGCTGTAACACCGCCTGGTATGGCAACTGCACCGCCCACAACCGCAAGGCTCTCCAGAGGGTGGTGCGGTCTGCACAATGCATCACCGGGGGCAAACTACCTGCCCTCCAGGACACCTACAGCACCCGATGTCACAGTAAGGCCAAAAAGATCATCAAGGACAACAACCACCCAAGCCACTGCCTGTTCACCCCGCTACCATCCAGAAGGCGAGGTCAGTACAGGTGCCTCAAAGCTGGGACCGAGAGACTGAAAACAGCTTCTATCTCAAGGCCATCAGACTGTTAAACAGCCATCACTAACACAGAAAGGCTGCTGCCTACATACAGACTTGAAATTATTGGTCACTTTAATAAATGGATCACTAGTCACTTTAATAATAACACTTAAATATTGTGTACATATCTTGCATCACTCATCTCATACGTACACTACCGTTCAAAAGTGTGGGGCCACTCAGAAATGTCCTTGTTTTTTAAAGAAAAGTCCATTCAAATAAAAGCAAATTGATCAGAAATACAGGGTAGATATTGTTAATGCTGTAAATGACAATAGTAGCAGTAAACGGCAGATTTTTTATGGAATATCTACATAGGCGTACAGAGGCCCATTATCAGCAACCATCACTCCTGTGTTCCATTGCACGTTGTGTTAGCTAATCCAAGTTTATAATTTTAAAAGGCTAATTGATCATTAGAAAACCATTTTACTACTATGTTAGCACAGCGGAAAACTGTTTTGCTGATTACATAAGCAATACAACTGGCCTTCTTTAGACTAGTTGAGTATCTGGAGCATTAGCATTTGTGGATCCATTACAGGCTCAAAAGGGCCAGAAACAAAGACTTTCTTCTGAAACTCGACAGGCTATTCTTGTTCTGAGAAATGAAGGCTATTCCATGCGAGAAATTGCCAAGAAACTGAAGATCTCGTACAAGGCTGTGTACTGCTTCCTTCACTGAGCAGAGCAAACGGGCTCTAACCAGAATAGAAAGAGGAGTGGGAGGCCCCGGTGCACAACTGAGCAAGAGGACAAGTACATTAGAGTGTCTACCTCAACTGTCAGCTTCCGTATATATATATATATATATATATATATATATATATATATACTGTATATAAGGTGCCTACATGTCTTAGTGTTTAAGACAAAGGGGGTACCTACTTTTTAGAGGTCTTGTGAATCCATAGCCATTTTAATTAAATGATGAAGTAGACCTCCATGGATACTTGATATGATGTAATCAATGAAATCTGTGGGTATGTCATTTATATTGTTGTATTGCTTACATCAAAAACATATGAAATAATTTACAAGTACATTGAGTTTTTACATGTAATTTTCTTTCAATTCTTTCCATAACATTGATGGTAATGATTGGTGATTCATCAAACCTCATTTGATGTGAGGAGCCTGTCTCCATG
This sequence comes from Salvelinus sp. IW2-2015, assembly GCF_002910315.2. Lineage (NCBI taxonomy): Eukaryota > Metazoa > Chordata > Actinopteri > Salmoniformes > Salmonidae > Salvelinus > Salvelinus sp. IW2-2015. Next base: position 7,659,009 of record NC_036871.1, on the reverse strand, counting down.
GATAGTCTTAAACAGGTATGTCCTATCTTTGATCACTAAAAAGGCAAATATTGGCATCTAAAATGTACCACAATGTTTTCATGTTATTGAGGTACTGAAATGACGTTTATTTACCTGTTTTGTGTGAAGCACACTATTGAGTTTGAAGCTGTCCTGCTACTAGTCATGCAATGGCACATTCAGATTAACCCTTCCTATAATCATCATCTTAAATATAATATATTTTGGTAATGGTATGTTAGCAGGTGATGTCATTCTTCAACAACACAGACCCCAAAGCAAATCAGGGCTAGCTTTATGGCCTTTAGCATGCAAATGGTCTGACAGTGATTTTGCCTCATCTTCTGACGCCAACAATATATCATCAACATATTATACGACAAATCAAATCAAATCGAAATGCTTGTGTTCCTAGCCCCAACAGTGCAGTAGTATCTAACAAATCAAAACAATAGACAAATCTAAAAGTAAAACAATGTAATTAAGAAATATATAAATATTAGGACGAGCAATGTCGGAGTGGCAATGATTAAAGAGCAGTATAATAGAATACAGTATATACATATGAGTTGAGTAAAGAAGTGACTAGTGTACCATTAGTGATTCCATGTCTATGTACATATATACATCTAAGGTGCAGGGTTGAGTAACTGGGTGTTAGCCAGCTAGTGATGGGTGTTAGCCAGCTACTGATGGATATTTAACAGTCTCATGGCCTTGAGATAGAAGCTGTTTTTCATTCTCTCGGTCCCAGCTTTGATGCACCTATACTGACCTCACCTTCTGAATGATAGCGGGGTGAACAGGCTGTGGCTCAGGTGGTTGATGTACTTGATGATCTTTTTGGCCTTCTAGGCAGAGTTCCGAAGAAAAAGTAATATCTCAGACTGGCCGATAAAAATAAGAGATTAAGATTGGAAAAGGACACAGACACTGGACAGAGTAACTCTGCCTACAAGGCCAGTATCGCAGAGTTAACTCTTCACTGTTGACGTTGAGACTAGTGTTTACTAGTGGTACTAATTAATGAAGCTGCCAGTTGAGGACTTGTGAGGTTTTTGTTTCTCAAACTAGACACTCTAATGTACTTGTCCTCTTGCTCAGTTGTGCACCTCTTGAGGACTCTAACCTCCTATCTATAGAACACAATTGTTTCTTTAGGGCCTGGTTATCCCTAAAACTTGTGTTTACTTCAAAAGCTTTTACAAGGCTTACATTACCCTCACGTGTAAAAATTGCTACTCATTTAGCAACTCACTTCCTTGCAACAAGAAGTGTTCACACCCATAATCAATTATGGCTTATTTGAACTGATAGGGCTTTAACAGAGGATTCTAACCCCTATAAATCACAGAAACGTATCACTCATTGCATGCACTTATAAAATATTTACCTGATTTGGTTCTTTTAGATGATGTGGGTCTAGACACACCCATCAATGTGCAGTCAATCAGGGGATCAAGAGCTAACTCCCGAAATGGGTTGCGTGCCGCCCTCACTTTTTCTCCAGGATCAACACACAGTTGATGAGTATCTTTGGTGAAGACCTAACCATCCTGTGTCACAGCCCCATGTGTTAGCAGATGTTATTCTTCAACAACACAGACTCCAAAGCAAATCAGGAGGAGAAAGATGTATTTATGTAAAGAGAACAAATCATAGTTGTTATGCTTGAAAGTGGATGCTTGTTCTTTCCTGTTCTCCTTGTTTTCTCCGCTGAACGAAGAGACAGGATGTAGTTTATACAGAAAGCCTAGCCTGTGGTTGACCAATTAGAATTAATTTCAGTCAAATTGGGCCGATGTTCAAATACAAAGTTTCCGTTTCAGGTTTCAATGTATAGATAGTTTGGACCAATGAGAACTTGCCACACATAGCTATGAGTCCCGAACTGGAACCCCTACACAGATTCTAAACAGATGTTGAACTGAAAAACAATCCGTGTCCCTGACCCATTAATCTTCAATTCCACATTACAGAAAAACAACTAGTTCCATTGATCTCTAGTTCTCTGCATTGTGTATTTATCTTTTAATATTCCTACTACTGTTGTGAGCTGGTTTTGGATCAGCTCTGATGGGTTTGCTAAAAGTCATCCATTGGAAAAACCCTGAGTTTATCTTATACACATATGGTTCAAGCATTGTGGACGGGGGAGAGAGGAAGGCAGGCTGGGCAGTTACTACAATGGACAATGTGATAGTGACAGGCATGTTACCGGCAGGGACATCAGCACAGGTAGCGGAATGGGTGACTTTGACAGAAGCATGTAAACAGGCTGAAGGAAAAACAGCTAATATCTACACAGACTCAAGGTATGCTTTCGGCGTTACCCATGACTTTGGAAAAATATGGAAAAACAGAGGATTCATGACATCACTGAGCGCTCCTGTGAAGAATGGACCAGAGGTGATGGCTCTACTGAATGCTCTCCAGTTACCTGTACAGGTTGCAATTTTGAAAATGAAAGCACATGGAAAACTCTTTACAGACGAGAGTAAAGGTAATGACCTTGCCGACAGAGCTGCCAAGGTGACTGCCAAGAAAACACCTCTGTCACCTAAACCAATTAGGAAATACACCTTGGATACATTGTAACACAATAGAGATATGCAGAGCAATGCATCAAAAGTTGAAGTGTGGGAATGGAGGGCTGCAGGATGCAAACTCAGTCAAGAAGGTGTGTGGAAATACAACAATGTGATGGGTTGCACTAAATGCACTCTTACCCTACTTAGGTGACACAGATCCACTCTTTGGGACACATTGGTGTGGACAAGATAATGTATCGCTTTGTGGGCAAATGGTGGAATCCTGGTGTGTGGAAAGAGGCTGATGCTGTTGTGGCGAATTGCAACATTTGTATGGAAAACAACACCAAGGGACGAGTGAAAGTACAGGCAACGAGCGCCTGCCCCACCAGGACCATTCAGACATCTACAGCTTGATTACATCACGCTGCCTAAATGTAAAGGACAGGAAGATGTGCTGGTAGTTGTTGATCGTTTTTCACGATGGGTTAAAGCCTACCCTACTAAGAAAGGAACCGCACGACACAGCCAAAATCCTGATTCGAGAAATCATTCCCAGATGGGGATTGACGGACCAAATAGACTGTGTGTGTAAGGAGGTAGCTCATCTTCTGAACATAGACGGGCAACTACACTGCCCTTCTACACTGCCCTTACCATCCTCAATCGAGTGGTCAGGTAGAACGCACAAATCGAGTTTCGAAAGAAAGACTGTCAAAGATGCATCAAGAAGGGATAAAATGGCCGGATGCATTGTCTACAGTCTTATCTAGTATATGGGCCACTCGAAGAAAAAAACTGTGTTGAATCCATTTGAGTTCGTCACAGGTCAACCCATGTCACTACCAGGCACGTTAGATTTGAGAAAGGCAGACGTACACATTATGAGCGACACAATGCTTAATTACTTCATGCAACTTTCTAATGCAGTAGGGGCAGACAAGTAAATGAGGCGTGTGGGAATAACGCCCAAGAGGGGACATGACGTAGTGCCAGGATGAATACATGTAACTCATTGCAAGGTTGTCCATTTTGATGACAAAGCGGAGACTGGAAAATAAAGAACTGATTGATCGGCAGTCTGGGGCCGATCTCGAGATTAGAGACATAGTAAGACGATCAGAACCTGATAAGCTTATAAGTTGTACACAACAGTCATCATATTAGGGATATTTGGTGAAATGTCCACTTTTTCCTGAAAATCAGGACATGGTTACTTAGGGCATTTGGAAAGTATTCAGACCTCTTGACTTTTCCCACGTTTTGTTACGTTACAACCTTATTCTAAAATTGATTAAATAGCTTTCTACACACAATACCCCATAATGACAAAGCAAAAACAGGTTTATAATTTTTGGTAATTTATTACAAATAAAAAACAGCAATATCACATTTACAGAAGTATTCAGACCCTTTGCTATGAGACCCAAAATTGAGTTCAGTTGCATCCTGTTTCCACTGATCATCCTTGACATGTTTCTACAACCTGATTGGAGTCCACCTTATTGGAGTCCACCTGTTGTAGACATGATTTGGAAAGGCACACACCTGTCTATATAAGGTCACGACAGTTGAGAGTGCATGTCAGAGAAAAAAGCAATCCACGAGGTCGAAGGAATTGTCCGTAGAGCTCCGAGACAGGATCGTGTTCGAGGCACAGATCTGGGAAAGGTTACCCAAAAATGTCTGTGTCATTAAAGGTCCCTAAGAACACAGTGGAAGAAGTTTCAAACCACCAAGACTCCTCATAGAGCTAGACACTGTAGAGAGAATGAATATTGCCTTGGAGGAAGACATAATGACACAAGAAGACCCAAGTTGGATGGTAACACACCACTCTACTATAGCTGGCCTCCTGATGCTTCCCCATCTCCTTGGGGAAGGCAGTACACTGTTTGTAAAGCAGTTCAGTAAGTGACTATTTACAGTATTTAATGTATTGGCATATGCTACATTCTTTTTTCACTCAGTTCTATAATATATTGTATTTTATTTATTTCAGGAGACTTCCACACCATCTGATGACACCACGGACCGCCAGCTCCCTATGTTGCGAGTATTGGCTCAGTCCATTCCTCAACACGTTTCTACTTGACAGAAAAACTTTAGAAATAAATATAGCATAATGAACATGTAGCCTACTGTAGATTAAAAACATTAGATTTTTTACGTTCCGTCATAATGCTTAAATGAGCACAACTTGAAATAACATGTTATTGTCAAAGACTGCTTCCAACTTACTTATGTCACACGGTCTCCGGAGTAGCCACAGTGATTTCCCACTTATTGGCAAAGACATGAATAGAAATATAACGTAATGGTTCATTTAAATGGAAAGACACAATTACAGTGACAAGTCTGGCATTGCAACTGGGGGAATCACTCTGCATTATCCACCCGGAACAGTGTAGGCGGGGTGGTCATCAACAAATGACACTCCACCATCCACTCCCCTCTGTCCCCTGACGCACTGCTCCTCTGGCATGTGCCAGAGGACCTTCTATTCCTGGTCCCTCACAAATGGTCTTCATCACATGCCAGGCAGTTCTCATTCAACCCGTTGGTAAATATAGCAACACTGTGGTCCCATGTGTTCTAATACAGCCATTATCATAAGTGGTTGCCATCCCATTGAGAGACCTAGAGTTGACCCAGAGCATGACTGTGACCTGACTTGTCTTGAATCAGTCATCCTCGTCACTCTATAGTTCTGTCATTAACGTCATATTTCAGAATGCTTAGGTTCCTGCTATGTGAGCCAGCCAGTCAATCTCATAGGACAAAACCTGGCCCCATGGGGCCCAATAAGATGTCACAGAGGCCAGCTCTCACCATCTAGCATTACAGTCTTGGAATGAGACACACAAAAAAATACATAAAATAACTGCTGAGAAGAGTTAATAATTCACAAATGTTTCTATGGTAATTTTTGTTTTATGTTTATGTGACGTTATGTTGTCACGATTCATGCAAACCTTTTGTTATACTTATCGCAAGTGAATGTCATTCTTCAATGAGTCACGTCATGAAGAAGTAATTATTCACATGTTACGAACCGATGTTGAGAAGCCATCTTGACCTCATGCCTATTTGTCAAGGGAAAAAAATATTTCTACAAGGGCATTAATTTGCTAAGAGTGTTTCTCCCTTTGTGAGACATTCTACTTGTGCTTCGTGATAGCTCTATGACCCCCCACGGGTTAAGGTGACATAACAGGAAAATGGGCTGTGATATTCACTATCCCTGAGCCACTGACACAATGCCCTAATGATATTTGCCATTGTCTTGATAAAAGCTTTGGAAGCTCATTTATGTGGTACTGTACCACACACCAAAACCACAACCAAACCACTGATCTTGAGTTTGAAGTTCTCATCGACAGGTCTCAGGAAGAGGGATAGAAGTAACTCTTTGATGCTAACGGTCAATTGACATACAGTACGTGACGAAGGTAGTGCGATGCATCAAACTCACATGTTGAGTAACCTTGCCTGAAACCTAAAGAATTTTGTTAGCTCCCCAAGCTAATGACTAGATGTACACTCAGAGATCACAAAGCGACAACCAACAGTTGAACGTAGCAAGTGGCCATCCTTTCACCTCTGACTGGAATGTCGACCATCATTTTCTGACCATTGTACATGTTGAATTTGAACATCTTGGCCATGTTCTGTTATAATCTCCACCCGGCACAGCCAGAAGAGGACTGGCCACCCCTCATAGCCTGGTTCCTCTCTAGGTTTCTTCCTAGGTTTTGGCCTTTCTAGGGAGTTTTTCCTAGCCGCCGCACTTCTACACCTGCATTGCTTGCTGTTTGGGGTTTTAGGCTGGGTTTCTGTACAGCACTTCGAGATATTAGCTGATGTACGAAGGGCTATATAAAATAAACTTGATTTGAAACTTGATTTGAATTGGCGCAAACAGCCACCGTTCGTCGACAACAAGCAAGGTGATCTTCGTTTAGACGATGTCGTCACGTGTCTGAGCTCTAATACAGTGTTGTAGCATCCAGGAGATCCAAATTCGATCCCAGTCAGCCACATACAGTAGGTGCCATTACGTGGATGGGTCTCTGATGATGAGGTCAAAGGGGAATGACATGTAATGGAGGTGGTTCGGTGCATCAAACTCACGTAATGGGTAACCTTGTCTGAGAGCTAAAGACTTGCGTAGCTCCCTAGGCCAATGTCTAAGCTTTAGCTCAATGGGCTAACACAGTCCTTAGGTGCTCATGAAACCCCGGGTTTGAATCCAGCCGGCCATGCATTAGGGTATGTAAGTGCGCTTTCATCCAATGACCCCTTCGTAATGGTTCTGTGATGTATGGAGTATGGCAAAACATGTTTGGCTAAATAAGCAACCGATGAACACGATCCGAGTTGTCATTGATTCAAAGTTTGGCATGGCTTGTGCCATGGCGACCTGACCAGTAGCCTACGAGTTCATCATTACATCTACACGCGTTTGTATTCTTGAACTCTCTGGAACTATCCCAGGAACTAGGCCTGTTAGAGACAATATATGTGGAAAAGCTGAAAACATGCAGTGTTCATGGTTTGTAGGCTTGCATGATTTGACATTAATATGATACAATAAAAGGGACGGATATCCTCTGTTGCCCTCAACGTTGCCCTTGGTGACACCGATGTGACACCCCCCTGTTGTTTACCAGCACTCACATATATCTGTGTTCCCGCTCGTCTTAGTTTTTCATTAGGCAACCACTCTACGGAATCAGAAAGGACGCATTAGTCAAATATTGAAGTTAATCAATTCCTCTCTGCAATGTTCCCAATTAGCATTCTGTGTACTAGCATCCCACTGTTTTGGTGTTCGCCCTGCACCCGCCATCTTGTTTCTAGGCTAGTCAAGTAGTGCTCGTCGCCCCCTGTAGAGTTTTCGGTGAAAAATGTTATGACATTTGCACTTCATCGTCTTTAGGCTATAGCAAAGATMATCTATTATATTGATAAGATGGTCAAATGACTGCTCTAACAATGGAAATACATGTCCTCAAAGATGGAAGGCAGGCAGGAAGACGTGAGATCAGGTGGGACCATTCTAGCCAATAAGAGGGCATGTACACGTGTGAACAACAGGCACAACTAAGATGTTTTTCTCAAAGTAGCCAGAATACCACGTGCATCCACTTTTATCATTACATTTTTAACACCCTAAACATTGCGAAACTTCTATTTGATCAAATAAGCCTCACGTAATCCGACACTCTCTCATAGGCCTCAATACAAAAAATCCCCACTTGGCCTGCTTATCTCATGCAGACAGATTTTGGGCAGAGTAAATCCTCTCGCATCGCCTCTTCCTCTCTGGCTATAATCTCGAAAACCAGACACTGGGTGGGAGGCAACGCGGATGTCTAGAGAAACTATTTAGGCTATGTCTGAGGGAATAAAGTACTCTCCATTTAGCTTTGAAATTAAATGAATCATCCTTCGAATGATTTGCAAATTAAACAGTGAGAGAGTGCTAGATCATTTCCGTGGCACACTCCTTGCAGAAAGTTGGGGGTCAACCATGTTTGGTGCAATAAGATGTAATAATGATTCAACTTGTTTGGGTAACATTGTATTAAGGTACCTTTAAAGAGGGTTGTAGACAATTTATAAGTAGATCATGGATGATTATTTATTAGTCCATATGTTTTTTTATAAATGATTCATAAGCAGTTATAGCTCATTGGTTGAAATGATGTTGTAGTTTTAGTGCTGGACAAATATTAATTTATTTTCCTTCAGATCAGAAGCTTCTCTTGTAGCACACAATGAGTGAAAAACAAGGGGTGCATTCATTTATAACAAGCCGTCTGTTTAAAAACTATAGCTTGGTAACATTTGGTATCTCACCAAGACCCATGGGCCATGTATCAGGAACAGTATCCTCTTACTCAACACCTGATTGCATGGATTTCATTGTGAGACCACATGCTTCAATTATTATTCCAACAGAAGCTAGGACAGTGTTTGTATAACACAGTTAACATGGATTTATCCCAGCCAAAAGCTTTGCAAAACCACCAATGACCGGTTGACATTTGATACTCCGCAGATAAGGTGCGCCATATCGTTTATCCACATTGGGTCAACATGTTAGTTGGGATGCATGAGGTTGGACTCCACCTGTTCTATTAGATAGCCATTCAGAGGGATAAATAAGGATGACTCCCAGATCCACTGCCAGATGGTCAGGATTCAAAGCCTTGTCTGCAGCCTTGACACTAAACCAAACATAATCTAATTGACTTGGAGATGTCCTTGCTTTAGTGGTGAGGAAAGATTTTAGATTAAATGAGTTGTTTAGTTCACCAAAAATTCTGGACGTTAATGACAAATGTCAAACACAAGTGTTGCTGAAAAATGTTGTTTGTAATAATATATGGTCATTTAGAAGATACCTTCATCCGAAGTGACTAGCAGAACTGTTGACACTGATAGTAACACATGCAGTGCCTAGTGAAAGCCTACACACTCCTTGCAGTCTTCACATTTTGCTGCCTGAAAATTAAATGTAAAACGGGATTAAACTGCATTTTTCCCAACAGATAAACAAAACATACTCCACATTTCTACCAAACTTTATGGAATTGTTTTAAGAAGGTCATACGAAGAATCATTTAACTATTTGATTTTGAATTTGAAGAATATTCAATAAGTATTTGATGAAAAAAATACTGCTATTAGCCCATACGAACACATTGAATAACATATTCACTACATGGAAAAGCAGATAGTGCCCCCAAAAAGTATCTCTTCTATATCTGAGAGATACAGTATCAGAAAGATCAGGAAACATATATACAATGTATTCGGAAAAACTATTCAGACCCCTTGTCTTTTTCCACATTTTGTTTCCTTACAGCCTTTTTCTAAAATTGATTAAATATTTATTTCCCTCATCAATCTACACACAATACACCATCATGTCCCGTGTGGCTCAGTTGGTAGAGCATGGCGCTTGCAACGCCAGGGTTGTGGGTTCATTCCCCACGGGGGACCAGGATGAATATGTATGAACTTTCCAATTTGTAAGTCGCTCTGGATAAGAGCGTCTGCTAAATAATGTAAAATGACAAAGATAAAAACTGTTTTTTATACATTTTTACAAATGTACAACAAATAAAAACCAGAAATACCTTATTTGCATAAGTGTTCGGACCCTTTGCTATGAGACTCGAAATTGAGCTCAGGTGCATCCTGTTTCCATTGATCATCCTTGAGATGTTTCTACAATTTGATTCAATTGATTGGACATGATTTGGAAAAGCAGACACCTGTCTATATAAGGTCACACAGTTGACAGGGCATGTCAGAGCAAAAACCAAGCAATGAGGTTGAAGGAATTGTCCGTAGAGCTCCGAAACAGGATTTTGTCGAGGCACAGATCTTGGGAAGGGTACCAAAACAAAAAAGTATAAAACTGATCTTTGATGAAAACAGGACCTCAGACTGGGGCGAAGGTTCACCTTCCAACAGGACAACCACCCTAAACACACAGCCAAGACAACGCAGTGGTGGCTTTGGGACGAGTCTCTGAATGTCTTTAGTGGCCCAGCCAGAGCCTGGACTTGGACCCGATCGAACATCTGATTGATTGATACACTCACAAAAGCTTGGATTGCTTTCGCTGCAAAGCATATTTTCAAAATCTGACACGATAGGTGGATTAACAACAAGCTAAGCTGTGTTTTGGTATATTTCACTTGTGATTGCATGATTATAAATATTTTTTGTAATATTTTTGTGAATCTGATACGTTTGGGAATTTTCTTCTGCCTTTCAGGACTGGAACGAGGCTGTAGTTTTCTGAACATAACGCGCAACCCAAATGGCGTTTTTTTGTTATAAAAGTAATATTTATCGAACAAAAATAACATTTATTGTGTAACTGGGAGTCTCGTGAGTGCAAACATTCGAAGATTATCAAAGGTAAGCGATTCATTTTATTGCTTTTCTGACTTTCGTGACCATGCTAATTTGGGGCTAGCTGTTCTAGCATTGATTGATACACTCACAAAAGCTTGGACTTCTTTCGCTGTAAAGCATATTTTCAAAATCTGACACGATAGGTGGATTAACAACAAGCTAAGCTATGTTTTGGTATATTTCACTTGTGATTGCATGATTATAAATATTTTTTGTAATATTTTGCGCCCTGCAATTCAGTGGTTGTTTAGGAAAATTATCCCGTAAAAGGGATCCGTAGCACAGAGAAGTTAAATACACAACAGGTAATGAATGGGATTGAAACCAGGTGTGTAGGAAGACAAGACAAAACCAATGGAAAATGAAAAATTGATCAATGACGGCTAGAAGGCCGGTGACGTCGACCGCCGAGCACCGCCCGAACAAGGAGAGGCTTCGACTTCGGTAGAAGTCGTGACAGATACCCATAACATGATGCTGAAATGCATACTTGCATGCTGCCACTATGCAAGTATGCATTTCAATAGAATGTCACTGCACAACTGTTTCAGAGCACTCTCATCTGAGTGTGCCAGAGCGCAGAATAACTAATGAATTTACGAATGCTCAACACCCGTTGAATATGGCCGGTGTCAGTAAACGTCGGCAAAAAAGTGTAATTAAATTGTTGCCAGGAGCACAGTTACAGTCACCAACGCTCTGGATAACATGAAAACAGCCTAACCAGCGCTGCTAGTGCGAGTAAAATGGTCAGATTTTGGGTGGGGGCTAAAGCTTAAAGATTCTTATGGCATTGCACACGGTTAGTGTGAACCAGAGTGACTTGACACAACGGGCAAAGCAAGCTGTTCAAACAAAATAGAAACGACACAGGACGTCTTATTTAATGAAAGGGGTTGCAGTCTGCCGTGAAGAGTTCATCCATGTTTCAGGTATTATACATTTCTAATTTTGTCAGAAAGCTGTTTTCATTGCAAGTTAAAGCTTACTGTTAGCTAACTAGCTGACTTTAGATGGCTGGCTCGCTAGCTAACATAACATTACTGGACACAGATCATAAACATAATCTCAGAATGCCATTTCGCATTGCTAGTTATAGCATAATGTTAGCTAGCTAACTAGCTAACATTGAACCTATTTGGCTAGCTATGACTTTAGCTAGCTATGACAATCGGTTTGTATTGCTAGTACTCTGGATTGGGATTATGGTTCATTGTTTAGCTAGCTAGCTTACTGTTAGCTAGCTAGTTGACGACTCATCAAGTTAGCCAGGTGTGTCTAATGGTGATTACGGCTATCTATTGTATAATAATGCTAAAATATTTGTATCTGGAATTTGTCTTTCAGCATCAGTAGAACACGTCTGACTCTCCTCCACCAGTCATACAAGGAGAATTGTCTAATGCCTCGCATCAAAAAGAGAGCTGGCCCAGGCACAGGTTACACCTGAAGCATAAGAACTTGCAGCGAGAGGTGAACTTCATCAACAACTACACAGAGGATAATGCAATAGTGTTACCAGGACGCCACCCAGGACACAAACACTTTGGTGGAAAGCTGCTGCCATCCCACGTGACAAAACAGCAGTGTGGTGTCTCTACAAGGAATCGATGACAACACTTGGTATGTAAAGCATAAACAACACATTTTGATTATGTAATTGACCTCCAACATGATTGGCACTTTGACTGAGATTGCTGGTGTTGTGAAGGACAGCACTGTGAAAGGGGTCAACATCACACAGCTGGTTGGACTGGAGGATGGTACGGTGCTGGTGGAAAGCTATGGCTGGCAACTACACCTGACTCCCTACTTCAGGCCGCTGCCACAGATCAAGCGGTACCAGCACTTCAGGTGAATATCATTTTCATTGCATTGTATGAGGTTATTCTTCTTATCTAAACTTGGGAGGTGAATTGATGTTGTGCAAGGTTGTAATGTCTTCTCGATTCTTTTGTTATTTCCTGTTTTACAGCTTCGATGCTCTGGAGCCTGGTGTTGTTGTCGCCAAGGAGCGTTCAGACTCAGTCGGGACCAGGTTTCAGCTGTTGCGCAACGCTCACATCATTGCTACCTTAGATGGTCTGCCTGTACAAGCACCACCTGGACTGGACACAGCTAGACAAACTCATTTTCTTTAAAAGTTTTGCGACGAAGAGGCTAAGGACATCACATCAGCACTATCTGCAGGGCCTCTATTCAAATGACTCGCTACTTTACTTTACTTTGCTTACTTTATTGTCGCCATAGGAACATTTTGTTGCAGTGTCATGTACACGTTTAAAGTGGCATTTAAATAGCAAAACAAATTGACAATACAACTTTCATAACAGTTACATACAGTACCAATAAAAAGAGACTAGCCTGCTGGCCTTACTGGGATGATAGGAACATTAGCCCGAGCTATTTAGGAGGGATATCACACCTGGCACAAATGATTTTCAGGTTCTCTTTTTCCTCCCGAGGGGTGCCCTATACCTGCGCCAATAGGGGAGTAGTTCAAAGTCCGGGTAAAGGGGGTGGCTTGGGTCTAAAGTGATTTTGTGAGCCTTGCGGAGGGCCCTGACCTTAAAGATCTCATCCAGGCCTGTCTGTTTGACTCCAAGTACCTTGCTTGCTGTGTTGATAATCCTTCTCAGCATATTTCTCTGGCTGACAGTGGAATTGCCAAACCAACAAACAATACAAAAAGTTTAAATACTCCCAATGAAAGATTTGCAAAACAGAGTCAGTGTAGTACAATTAACTATATTCATACGTTGCAGCAAAAATATATATATATTATCTCGCCGGTCAGCCACTTTATCCCTGATTGTATGCATATAACTACCTCATCTATCACTGATATCGTTATTTATATTGTTCTTGTACATCATGTCAGTATAAATAAAATAATATACACTATCTATTTCTGATATTGCTACTATGCAAGTAACCATTTGGCTGTACCGTTTACACCTTCTGTAGAGACCCATCCACTTAGCAAGATGGTGGCTGGGGTTATAGCATTTCTTTACATACGCATCATTTAGACAAGTGTGTCTGGGTAGGCTTCATCCAGTGGCGACCATCATTCAGGCAGGTGGGGCACATTTTTTGCAAACCCCCCCCAAAAATATACTTATTTTGGTGGGCGGGGGCTTGCCTGTTTGCATGTTATTTTGTCATTAATACGAGTCACATATCAGTTGCAAACATGTAAAAATATATCATTGAGTTAATAAAGCGCATAAGAACATGGTCTCTTTTTTGTTTTCTTGGGTAAGGCAGATCCAAAATGCAGGTGTTTCAGCCTAGCGCAGTGCTTTCTGTGGTGGTGGGACAAGCCAGCACAAAATATGAGTGTTGTTTAGCTCAGTGTTCTGTCACTCATGGGAACTACATCACCAGCCCTTAGTAAGGGTAGACATCGAAATTCTAGACCTCTGCGTCCTGCCATACATTAGTAGTGCCCTTTCAAGATCATTGCCACAGATAAAATGACATCAAATCACGTTATATGTACAGTCGTGGCCAAAGTTTTGAGAATGACACAAATATTATTTTCACAAAGTCTGCTGCCTCAGTTTTATGATGGCAATTTGCATTATACTCAGAATGTTATGAGAGTGATCAGGTCAAATCAAGTTTATTTTATATCATTAGTTTATTTTTTTATTTTATATTTTTATATAGCTTCGTACATCAGCTAATATCTCGAAGTGCTGTACAGAAACCCAGCCTAAAACCCCAAACAGCAAGCAATGCAGGTGTAGAAGACGGTGGCTAGGAAAACTCCCTAGAAGGCCAAAAACCTAGGAAGAAACCTAGAGAGGAACCAGGCTATGAGGGGTGGCCAGTCCTCTTCTGGCTGTGCCGGTGAGATTATAACAGAACATGGCAAGATGTTCAAAATGTTCATAAGTGACAAGCATGGTCAAATAATATCAGAATAATGTCAGTTGGCTTTTCATAGCCATGAATTGCAATTAATTGCAAAGTCCTATTTGCCATGCAAATGAACTGAATCCCAAAAAACATTTCCACTGCATTTCAGCCCTGCCACAAAATGACCAGCTGACATGTCAGTGATTCTCTCGTTAACACAGGTGTGAGAGTTGACGAAGACAATGCTGCGAATCACTCTGTCATGCTGATTGAGTTGAATAACAGACTGGAAGCTTCAAAAGGAGGTTGGTGCTTGGAATCATTGTTCTTCCTTTGTCAACCATGGTTGCCTGCAAGGAAACACGTGCCGTCATCATTGCTTTGCACAAAAAGGGCTTCACAGGCAAGGATATTGCTGCCAGTAAGATTGCACCTAAATCAACATTTATCGGATATCAACCATTTATCGGATCATCAAGAAACTTAGAAGAGCGGTTCAATTGTTGTGAAGAAGGCTTCAGGGCGCCAAGAAAGTCCAGCAAGCGCAGGACCGTCTCCTAAAGTTGATTCAGCTGTGGGATCTGGCACCACCAGTACAGAGCTTGCTCAGGAATGGCAGCAGGCAGGGTGAGTGCATCTGCACGCACAGTGAGGCGAAGACTTTGGAGATGGCCTGGTGTCAAGAGGGCAGCAAAGCCACTTTCTCCAGGAAAATTCATCAGGGACAGACTGATATTCTACTAAAGTTCAGGGATTGGAATGCTGAGGACTGGGATAAAGTAATTTTCCTTGATGAATCCCTTTCCGATTGTTTTGGGGCATCTGAAAAAGCTTGTCCTGAAGACAAGGGTGAGCGTACCGATTCTTCTGTGTCATGCAACAGTAAAGCATCCTGAGACCATTCATGTGTGGGGTTGCTTCTCAGCCAAGGGAGTGGGCTCACTCACAATTCTGCCTAAGAACACAGCAATGAATAAAGAATGGTACCAACACATCCTCCGAGAGCAACTTCTCCCAAGGGTCCATGGCCAGGAAACTCCCCAGACCTTTATCCCATTGAGAACTTGTGGTCAATCCTCAAGAGGCGGGTGGACAAACAAAAACCCACAAATTCTGACAAACTCCAAGCATTGATTATGCAAGAATGGGCTGCCATCAGTCAGGATGTGGCCCAGAAGCTAATTAACAGCATGCCAGGGCGGATTTCAGAGGTCTTGAAAAAGAAGGGTCAACACTGCAAATATTGACTCTTTGCATCAACTTCACGTAATTGTCAATAAAACACTTATGAAATGCTTGTAATTATACTTCAGTATTCCATAGTAACATCTGACAAAAATATCTAAAGACACTGAAGCAGCAAACTTTGTGGAAATTAATATTTGTGTCATTCTCAAAACTTTTGGCCACGACTGTACAGTAGCTTTGATTGGACTGATCATGTCAACATATTACTTTTAAAATCTTAGCTAGCAGTCATCACCATGAATCAAGTCGACAATCTACTTGCAAATCATTTTTAATTCTTGTCATATGAAGACAAATAATGACGAGAAATAATAGATAAAATGTATCGGTGCTCATCAGCCATTGGACACAAGCATTTCACAAGTTGGAAATCGCAAATTCGACAATGAGTGATTTGGAATAAATCCGTGACCGTGGCTAAGTGCAAGCATTGCAACTGGGAAGTCGAGAATAAACGAGATCAGACTGGGAAAATACGTTTTGAACGGTCATCCAAGTCGGAATTGTAAATCTTTCTCTTTCTTTGATGACAAAATTTGCCCGCGAAGGACTGCCGCGCCACCTTCCTGTTCTAGTGAGCACATCACAACAAGGTGAGTCAGAAAATGTCTTATATGCTGCTGCATAAAATATATAATATGCCAGGGAGATATGTATTCTGTAGCTAAGAAAGTAATACTAAGTGTATGTTGTGTAGTAAGATGTTAGAAGCACATGTACCTCATAATTTGGTCTATTTTCACCTCTTAATTTCGCCTAACGTTACTGTAATGACTCGGTGGTGCACATGTAGCCTATAACATGTTTTTGAGAAATGTCATCATCTAATATTGTAAGAGATTTCATTGTCTGCTTTTATGCCCCCTTTTTTTATCCTACGGTTCTGACTTGGTGTACAGGGAAAATACTGTAAGAGCAGCCTATGTCCTGCATTCTGTCGCTGTACATTTAAAAAGTGCATCCATCCATCTTAGCTCACTCATTAAAGTCTTAATCGAAATTATGGAATGCCTCTTATCCGCTCATCGTTCCCTTATGCCATACATTTGTTTAAGCAAGTCAGCCATATCAGCTCTGMTTTTTTTAAAGCATTAAACAAGGTTGAATGAATTGCCAGACAAGGCTCCGCTGATAGCCAGGTGTAGCGGTGGTAAGGATTTACTTCATTGTGCTGTAAAGAAAGCTCTGCTGTTGCGACGGCTTTACGTAGGCCCTAACATTTGTGGGCACCGCTTGTCGCCGTTATAGTGCAATTAATGTATTGTTTAGTGTTGTGTTATGCAGTGGCTTTGCTGGCATGCATCTAAAACATTTTTTTTTCCCCCCACCAAGATTTACATGCTAAAATCATGCTAACATCATGCTAAAATCATCTAACATTTGTTATCTGGACATTTTCTGTTTACCTGGAATTTTTCCTTACTGTAGGCTACTACTTTTACCACTTTTAGTGTGAATCTTTACTACACTATTCACTGTTTAGCACATACCCTCCCATGTGAATCCTTAAATAGATGGGTGGGGCTGGCTTAAGAGGATGTGAACAATGCCGAATGGGTGTAGACAAAGGAGAGATCTCCAGTAGTAGTTCTGACCAACCTAACACCTGTCTCTTATACACATCTAGATGTGTATAAGAGACTGTCCATAATGAGAATATTTAATAAATCCACAGAACACTGAACAAAATAACAAAAGTACAAACAACCGAAACAGTCCCATATGGTGCAAACACTAACACAAGAAACAAACACCCACAACACACAATGGAAAACACCCTAAATATGGCTCCCAATCAGAGACAACGATAAACAGCTGTCTCTGATTGGGAACCACACCAGGCTAAACACATAGAAAACAAACAACCTAGAAAAAAGAACATAGACTGCCCACCCCAACTCACGCCCTGACCAACCTAACACAAAGACATAAAAAAGAAACGAAGGTCAGAACGTGACAATGATATGATATGTCTCTGCTTTTATCCAATGTAAAAAACACCATTTCAAATTTTGCTACATAAGACCGAATCAAGATGGTCTTTCACAAATAGTAAAAAAATATCTTGAATGAGTAGGTGTCCAATCTTTTGACTGTTACTGTATGTTGCCCCAAGAGTTGTCCAAGGTTGGTAGAATCTTATTTAAAATGATTCACACCTGTAATGGCGGCCCATTCAGGAATTGAACCCACACCCCTGATATTAGCAACACCATGCTAACCCACTGAGCCGTTGGAACCATGTCCCTTCACTGGTTGGTCAAAAATATATACTGTTTTCCAAAAACATATATCTCTATTTACACAGATAGACCGCCTTCAAGCGAGTAGTGAGAAAAAAGCCTGGAAACTTATTTTTGGTATACAGCCAGAGCCAGATATTTGGGGTCAGAAGCTTGTGGACCTGACAGATTGTCTGGAATTCCCACATTTCACATTCCCGATTTCCCACTCTCTAAAGGCTAAGTCTCTCTGCCCAAAACTCCCCTTCTAAGTTGAGCTGAGAAATCCAACCACCACAAGCGGACAGGAAATTGTGGGCAGTCCAACTCCCGGTTGTGTCCATACATTCATTATCAAAACATTGTCACCAATGTGAAAGCTGAAATCTTACAAACATTTCAAAATACCCAAACATGTCAACATCCTTTTCTCACCAGACATCCTGAAATAAAATGTCCCCAGTCATTGTTTGGTGAGTATTGTTGTAATCCAAACTAATATTCTTTGTTGTTGGAGTGTCCCATCGTCTGGCAGCGAAATCATTAATTCAGCCTCATTTACTAACTTTTTAAAACCATAGCTGAAATGGCGAACCTGCTTAAACAAATGTGGTTTCTACTAACTCCTTGTGGATTTGTATATGTCGATAAGAACCGCATTGTCCTTCAATAATAAGGAACGCCAACATGAGTTTTGACTTTTGAACCATACACAAACATTATTACATTTATGTTCAGTAAGTTCATTATGTTTGTTCTTATATCATTAACACTTAGCTCTAAGTATGAGCAAGTGCTCATACATACTTTAGCATACAAGCTGTGACGAAGTAGGCCTATTCGGTCAGCGCTTTCAAAATGGACACCGACAGAAATTCAGATAGAAGTTCAGATAAATTTATCAAGATGTTGAGGCCTTAACTTTACTCTTCTTTAAGTCACCACATGCTCAGACAGAAGTATTTTATTAGGCCTATGTGGAATAAAACGGAAGGAAAATACAATCACGAGGATCCACTTTTATAGACAATATACCGAAGCACCTGGGCTGTCCCGAACGGAAAAAAATCTTAGGTCGACCAAGTCGTCTGTTCTTTCGACCAATCAGTTGGTCGACATCTTAAAACGTGTATTTTTCCATATACAGTTGAAGTCAGAAGTTTACATACACCTCAGCCAAATACATTTAAACTCAGTTTTTCACAATTCCTGACATTTAAACCGAGTAAAAATTCCCTGTCTTAGGTCAGTTAGAATGTGAAATGTCAGAATAATAGTAGAGAAAATGATTTATTTCAGCTTTTATTTCTTTCATCACATTCCCAGTGGGTCAGAAGTTTACATACACTCAATTAGTATTTGGTAGCATTGCCTTTAAATTGTTTAACTTGGGTCAAACGTTTCGGGTAGCCTTCCACAAGCTTCCCACAATAAGTTGGGTGAATTTTGGCCCATTCCTCCTGACAGAGCTAGTGTAACGGAGTCAGGTTTGTATGCGTCCTTGCTCGCACACGCATTTTCAGTTCTGCCCACAAATGCTCAATAATATTGAGGTCAGGGCTTTGTGATTGCCACTCCAATACTTTGACTTTGTTGTCCTTAAGCCATTTTGCCACAACTTTGGAAGTATGCTTGTGGTCATTGTCCATTTGGAAGACCCATTTGCGACCGAGCATTAACTTCCTGACTGATGTCTTGAGACGTTGCTTCAATATATCCACATAATTTTCCTTTCTCGTGATGCCATCTATTTTGTGACGTACACCAGTCCCTCCTGCAGCAAAGCACCCCCACAACATGATGCTGCCACCGCCGTGCTTCAGGGTTGGGATGGTGTTGTTTGGGTTGCAAGCCTCCCCCTTTTCCCTCCTAACATAACGATGGTCATTATGGCCAGTTATATTTTTGTTTCATCAGACCAGAAGACATTTCTCCAAAAAGCACGATCTTTGTCCCCATGTGCAGTTGCAAACCATAGTCTGGCTTTTTTATGGTGGTTTTGGAGCAGTGGCTTCTTCCTTGCTGAGCGGCCTTTCAGGTTATGTCGATGTAGGACTCGTTTTACTGTGGATATAGATACCTTTTTACCTGTTTCCTCCAGCATCTTCACACGGTTCTTTGCTGTTGTTATAGGATTGATTTGCACTTTTCCCACCAAAGTACGTTCATCTCTAGGAAACAGAACGCGTCTCCTTCCTGAGTGGTATGACAGGTGCGTGGTCCCATGATGTTTATACTTGCGTAATATTGTTGGTACAGATGAACGTGGTACCTTCAGTCGTTTGGAAATTGCTCCCAAGGATGAACCAGACTTGTGGAGGTCCCAAAAAAATGTTGAGGTCTTGGCTGATTTATTTTGATTTTCCCATGATGTCAAGCAAAAAGGCACTGAGTTTGAAGATAGGCCTTGAAATACATCCACAGGTACACCTCCAATTGACTCAAATGATGACAGTTAGCCTATCAGAAGCTTCTAAAGCCATGACATCATTTTCTGGAATTTTCCAAGCTGTTTTAAAGCACAGTCAGCTTAGTGTATGTAAACTTCTGACCCACTGGAATTGTGATACAGTGAATTATAAATGAAATAATCTGTCTGTAAGCAATTGTTGGAAAAATTACTTGTGTCATGCACAAAGGACTTGCCAAAACTATAGTTTATTAACAAGAAATTTGTGGAGTGGTTGAAAAAGTAGTTTTAATGACTAAGTGTATGTAAACTTCTGACTTCAACTGTAATGTATAGACACACCCTATGTTTGAATAAAATCAACTGTACTGTATGTAGGCTACTGAGCTTGTTATACCACACAAATTACTAAAGAGGGCGCCAGAGATCAATATAGACTAACCGGAAGAAAAAAACCTCCTCCTGCTCACTGAGGTTATGCTCCTGAAATTGCCATAGGTTGCACCAGCGGTCGTCAGCAAACTTTTCAATTTGGAGTGCCAAGTTATCGTACCATTAACCATGCCAGTTAAGATTTTCATGTGCACATTTTTGTGGAACAGTTTAATTTTGTGGAACAATTTAATTCATAAAGTCTTCATATCTCAAAACCAATGCCATGTGGTTAATCAAAATGATATCTAAATGAAAATGATACAAATCTAAAAGTATTGCCATTGCCAATGTGTACAAATAGCCTACATAAAGCCAACAAACAAAAACATTGCAAATAAATATCCTATAAATCACATTGGCGACGCATGGCCAGTCTGCAAGGAACTTGAAACATTCTAGCAGCTATTGCATTAATTTGGTCTGGCACGAAGCTCGTGCTAGCAAACCTGCAACATTATCACCAAACATTTGACCAGTCGACTAAATGTGGTCAGCCCTAGTCTGTAAGTCACATATGCACACGCATTCACCCATGAGATTGTGATCTTATGACCCCAATTGGAAAGCAATAAATGGAAGGACCCCAACAACAGGGTAGGAGCGGGATCACATTTTCCTCTTCTAGGCCTATCACGTAATTCAACATTTTTTAAATTGACACTACTCTTTTAGGTAACACTTTGACTTGACACCCAGCGTCACAACACCTGTTATGACACGGTCATAACCACGTCATAATATGTCATAACAGCTGACATAACGTGTCATAACCTGTTATAATATGGTCACTGTCATGAAACATCATTAGACCTGTTGTGACATATTGCGTTATTGTATGACTGGTTATGACACCTACATAAGAGTGTAAAAACCCACGAAACCTACAATGGTAGTTATTTTATGGCTGGTTATGACACCTACTGTACATAAGAGTCTCAAAACCCACAAAACCTACCACACAAAGCAAAACATTCCATTACACCATAGCCTATGTTTATGTTAAATTGTATATTTTTTTTATTGACCATATTAAATTATCATTATAATTGGGCACACATTGATGTCAGACATGCACCTACCCCAATGCTGATATGGTGC
Organism: Salvelinus sp. IW2-2015; assembly: GCF_002910315.2. Lineage (NCBI taxonomy): Eukaryota > Metazoa > Chordata > Actinopteri > Salmoniformes > Salmonidae > Salvelinus > Salvelinus sp. IW2-2015. The sequence goes on along the minus strand of NC_036871.1, from coordinate 7,637,257 downwards.
TGATGACTGGGAAGAATGCAGGGTCAGATTTCAGGAGCAGGACAAGACACCCTCTTTTTGAACTACATAAGGGCATGTACGTGATAGGCCTATCTGGCTTATATGATTATGATGGTCATAATGCTGCATGACAGTGTCATAAAGTGTATTTTCTTAGTCCAAGTAAAGTGACACAGGATGGTCATAATGCTTCATGACAGTGTCATGAAGTGTATTTTCTACAAGTTKAAAAAAATATGATGGAAAAAAACATGACTGTAAAGAATTGATTACAACAACAACAACAAATGATTTAAGAAACAAACTTTCAAATGAAAGGAAAATTCTTGGCAGGGAAAAACTATTTTGTATAAATGTGGGTTTTGACACTCTTATGTAGGTGTCATAACCAGCCATAAAATAACACAACACGTCACAACAGGTATATAGGGGTCATGACAGTGTTATATAATAATTATAATTCCCTTCTCTCTGAGTGCTATGTTCTTTGAAGCACCAATCATTCCCATGGCTCTCCATCACGTGATCGGGTCTTTCTCACAGGCTACAAGTGAAGCCAGACACATCGGGGATGCAACTGCGTGCGTCCTTATCCAATTCCGTTGTACATGTTGAAGATATTGGAAGAACTGTCCACATTTACTTTTTGTCAGCCAACAAGAACAGCAAAAGCAGTAGCTTTTTTTTTTTTGTATGTCAATCTACTATCCCCCATAGTACAAAAGTTGACCTATTATTTTCTGTGCGAGAAATAAATATTCCAAACATAGTTTGGGACTGAAAAATAATACATAAAATAATACAACCACTAGCATTAAAAAAAACTTTTTTACGCAATGAGGCTGATGCAACAGATCAGAACGTTTAGCTTAATAACTTAATAAATATAAGCGCATCAATGTGCACACGGCAGTAGGCTATAAACGCAAATGTTCCATTAGCGGGAAAACACCGTTATCAAAAGTGACTGCAAATGCAATTATGCAATTATGCATGTAATGATTTTATTATAAAGGTTCAATTCGCTCACAGTCAGGCTCTACACCCTTTGCAAAGCAGATTAATGTGCTTAATTTTAAGACGTTATTTGGCCACTTTAGTTGTGATACAAACATTATGAAAACATATAGGCCTATGGGCTAGGCTACATGAGGTGTGTGACTATGATTCGAAAAAGGTGCAAAAAAAGGAGTTGTTTCTTGCCTTTACGCTGGGCATCATTCACAAGTGATAATATATCATTCAAAAGTGACAGGCTAATATTGTCACCCATCAGACTATTCTTGATTTAATCTTGTCTTTACATATACTAAATAATGTATGTGTGAAATTTGTTTTGACTTAGAATGGACCATTATCGTGCACCTGTCTCGAAACAGGGGCAGGGGGAAAAATACATCTCATATATGCACTTAAATAACGAATGGAGGACACTTTCCCAGTGGTTCATTTCCATGCCAGCCAAGTAGGCTATAGTCCTGTTGTAAAGAGAAGCAATGTGCTTAATATTAGGAAAGTTGAGAAATAAATATAGTAGGCCTAGCCTATAGAATGCTGATGGGATCCTCTTCTTTTTAATAGAGGCCATCACTCTTGTTTTACGCAATTGCATAATCTATCGAAATGTTGCGCAACATGAGCTCATGGGCTCTCATGAAGTGTTTGATTAGATTTTTGATTAGATTTACATTGATGTCAGAGTAATTAGAAGGATAATAGAGTGCTGAGTACCAGGCAGTTAGTTTGGTAGGCTGCAAATGAACATCAGCATCAGAGCTTGGAGAAGCCTAATTACACTGACTAAACGGTCAAGTGGAATTTGACTACCTTCATGACTCGTGACAGCCGATGTGGCAGTAATACGATCACAGTAACAGCCCTAGTTATGTCAACTGTTATGACATGGTTATGACCAGTGTTATGAAACTGGGTGTCAAGTAAAGTGTTACCATATTTTGTTACCTTGAAAATAACCTTATCCCTCATACTACCAACATATTTTACATAGATTGATTACTTCAACTGAGGTAATCCAGAAGAAACTATTGGAAAAAGTAACAATCATAGCAAAATATGAACTTAATTCTTTCCCTTTTATCAAAACATCATTAACATATAAATAATATTATCTGAAATAACGAACAATTATCGGTCGGCATTTCAAAGATTTTACCTAAACTACCTGTTTCCATCACAGCTGTGACTGTGATTTTCTTTTTCCTGCATAACTTTACTCGCATAAAAACGGGGTTACTGGCACACTTTTATATATTTGTATGACTTATTGTCAATTATCAAGGACTTCACACTTCCCTAGCTACCCACACATTTTTTTATGAACTTCTGTAGCCTTCTGTTTTCTATCATTCAAACATTGCAGTGTAAATTGGCTGCTACAGCTCACACTAGTCCATAATCTTCAGGAAGGATTTCAGTCCCTCTTCAGGATAAGAGTTTAAGATGACATATCTGCTCTGACACACTACTATCCTAAATCTGGTAACATTTTACTTGAACCCTCCCACATGAGGGCTTTAAAACACTGGCATGACATAACCTTTGCAGAAAAATGCTTTCAAAGTATAGGGAGCGATAATTCTTTTTTTTACCACTACATCACTAAACAGTCAAACAGTCATGACATGGTGTGAGGATGTTCAGCGATTTTTTGGGGGCCTTGATCTAGAAAACGGGGATAATTAAAGTATTGTGTCATAATAGTGTATAGTCAGTTTTCATACGCTTCGGCAGCTGCCTGTTGATCAAAGTACAAACATTAACAGAAATGTGTCGACGTTGACGCTCTTATATGCCAAAAACATCAGAGAAGTCAGAATAATAGAGTTTGTATTGAAATAGATCTGGCTCATTCCGTAAGGGCTTATGTAATTCAACAGCATGATGGTTAAGGCCATGGAAAACATGTTTACTCTATGTTGAAGCTTCCATTGGCAGAGAGCCGGAAGATGTACAGAATGTCCTTAAAAACATCAACCCTAGAGCAGGAAAATAGGCCATCGACTATTCTGGCCTAGTGAACTTAGACATGACAAGGAATCTGGCAGGAAGTGAGCTGAGGGTTGCTGGTATTAAATCTTACGAGCCATCGGCTGCTGTTCTTCCCTTGAGCAACAACTGCTCGACGGGCACTATAGTATGACAGCCACCTGCTCCAACCTCTTCAACGTGTATGTGTGTCTTTCAGAAGGGTTGGGATAAAGCGTAAGACAGATTTCTGTTGGACCGTGTGTACAAATGGACAAATAAATCTTAATACCACAAATGAAAAGGTTATAAATGTTTGGAGTCCAAGCAAGGATACACTTGAACTAAGGCATTCATTTTTTTCCCCTGATATTCCAATAAAGGAAAGGTGATAGCATCTCCCATAAATGTCAGCAACATCAAGGTCTTTAATTCATGGTGCTCTTTCTATTTTAAGAAAGCTGACGACCTGTGGAGTTAGTCAAGCTTTTAGACGTTTATGGGAGATGCTATCACATTTCCTTTTTTGGAATATCAAGAATCTACAATGACTACCCAGATAAGCAGAGCCCCATACCAGAGAATCCTTTGGTACTAAGTAACGTCAAGTTTTGAAGTTTCCCACTGGGCACAGACATCAATTCAACGTTGCTATCAGGAATCAAAGTAAGACTCAGATGCAGACTGTCGAAATAACACTGTTTATTGTAGCAACAGGGGCAGGCAAAGACAGGTCAAGGCAGTCAGGGGTCGAAAATCCAGGGTAAGGCAAATGAACAGGACGGCAGCGGACTCAGGGTCAGGCAGGGTTCGGTAATCCAGAGGTGGAGCAAAGGTACAGGACGGCAGGCAGGCTCAGGGTCAGGGTCAGGCAGAGAGGTCAGGCGGGCGGGTACAGGGTCAGCACCGGCAAAGGTCAAAACCAGGAGAACTAGCAAAGAGAGGCTGGGAAACGATAGGCGCTGACAGGAAAGACGCTGGAACGAACAAGGCGAACTGGCAACAAACAGACAGAGAACACAGGTATAAATACACAGGGGATGATTGGGAAAATGGGCGACACCTGGAGGGGGGTGGAGACAAGCACAAGGACAGGTGAAACAGATCAGGGCGTGACAGTTGATTCAACGTAATTTCATTGAAATGACGTGGAAACAACGTTGATTCTACCAGTATGTGCCCAGTGGGTTACCTCATTCAGCAATGTCTACTCCAGTCACTGTCTTAGATTGATGACGATATGAGAAAAGTATTTTGGTCCCTAACCTATTCATGGGTTTCACGTCGCATCACTACATTGGTGAAAGTTCTATGACTGAAAGTTCTACTCAATGCGTTCTCAATTGGCGCTGATGAAGCTGTCATCTAAAGTGCTTCATAGTGACTTGGAAAAAACAAGGACATTTCTAAATGAGGCTAATCATTAGCAGGCAAAGCTTTTGTCATCATTGTGACGTCGTCACCTTCTGATTGTTGCCTGTAGTCCCACCGTTTATACAGAGACAAATTTGTTTCCTACTAATTATTTGCCTACTTAATCAATGTTATCGTATTTCCAAGACACCGCAGTGTAATTTAGACAAAATAGCCTCCATTTAGAATGAATAAACAAGTTTGAAAAGTTGGCCAGTCCTCAAGAAAACATTCATAAAAACGGCCTGACGCACTGGTGAATAACCCATGAATTAGCAGAATAGAGCCGACCACCGTTTCCTGAGTGTAAGCGTAGGCCAATTGCCTATTACTGTAACAAGGAAGCTGAGTCACTACATCTGTAGTTCTGACCTGTAAACAACCAAACTATGTGTGAATAATTGTGAATAATGTAGCAGAGTTTCTGGGAACGAGTCACATTGATTTAGTTGGCCAGTGTAGGACCTACAGTCCTTCCAAGGAATCCTCTAGTCTACCCCCTTTTCCTGTTTCACCTACTTCCTTTCCCCTTTCCCTTCCTTTCCTGTTTCACACTCACTGAGATTCATCCGAATGTCTTTGGTGTTGGCTCTGTCTCATGTTTAAAATTAGAAACCCTTTTCTGAATAGACAATAGATTTCTCGTCTAGCCGAAAATGGAAGACTAATTATAGACATGGGTGTTTGACTTCTCAGAATAAGCTTTATGCTTTTGTCATTTGGGCCACTGTGAGAAATAGCTGTCCTCTTCGATGTATTGTTATGATACTGAAATTACTATAACATTTTGGGATGGTTTTCCGGACATCCAGCCATTTAACCTAGTCCTGGACTAAAAAGCACTTTCAATGGAGATTCACTATTGAACATGCTTTTTAGATCAGGACTACGCTTAATATGCGTCTCGGAAACTGGCCCAAAGTGTTATAGTAATTTCAGTATCATAACAATTATTTATTGCAGTGGCAAACGTGTTCTAAGTACAACTTCAAACAGATGTTTTTTTGCTTGAGGGCTGGAAATAAACTCAAACCATGCAACACATTTAAATAAATGATTGTGTGGATTTGCAATTAACTTTATATTATGCTTGCTTAATATAATACGCTTGCTTATATTTGCTTCCTTCTTTCTAATCACACACGTGATGGTCAA
>NC_036871.1:7491770-7631694 GCF_002910315.2 Salvelinus sp. IW2-2015 | reverse complement strand
AAACGAGGGAGTATTTTTTTCTCCTCCCACGGCCCTCATGTCATTGGCTAAGAGGCGTGATGTCACAGAGGGGGCTGCCTTATAAAAACACACTCTTCACACACAGGCAGTAGACCACACTGAGAACTACTTTCACTGCAGTGTTAGAACCATCGCAGACTAAAAGCTCCGGAACACTACAGAAATACAGCACAGCAGCACAAAGGATCACATCTCATCATCTCCCACCATGTGCCGAGAACTGGAATCACTGCCTATCACATGTCTGGAGAGGTATGTTTTGTCATARATCTCTACTATTTCTACCATCTCATTATACGTCCCTGGATTTGGGTTACATTTTGGATTTACATCGATGGGAATTATTATATATCTACTTCATGGGGAAATTGGATGGACAGTTGTAAATAAGATGTGAATGATTGCATCAATCTGATGTAAATGGTTTCTCTGTTTTCACAGGGCAAAGGAACTCAAAGCTCTCTTTAGAAGCTTTCTACAGAAGCCAGATCTGAGCATCATCAGTGACTCACACAAGACTGACAAAATAAGGTAAGATATTTTAGCTCAGAATACTCCATTTCTATATAGCTTTTAAACCTGATCTAAACTGAATAGTGATAAATGTAGTCATGATTGAAATTTTGCATCGGAAATGGAAAAAAAACTTTAGGATACTATGCTAAATAAATGCTAACAAATATTTTTAGGACTGGGTGAACTAACCTGACTCTTTTTTATCAACAGGTTAAATATGGACGAACCCTTAAAATGGAGGCAGTCGTTTGAGAACCTGCTGTCCAACCAACGTAAGTCTGATTATTGATATGGGTTATCATACTGATCACTTCTCTTGCCTAAATGATATACGAATGTAGGATCTTAATTTGATCACCCTGTTGTTGCAGGAAATTATTTTAAAAAGCTAAAAGTGTGTCAACCCCTTCAAAAATGTCCATTAGTTATAACCCACACAATTATTCCCTATTCCTGTTGCTGCGGGATTATTTTCCTGCTGTGAGAAACTGGTCAAATTAAGATCCTGCATCTTTAGCATACTTAATTGGGCATACTGTACAGGCTCAGAAGTACATCTTGTAGAGATGTGCATTGCAAAAGTGTATAGGAAAAGCCATGTAGCTGGTACCCCATATAGCCAGAATAAATAGCCTAAAGAGCAGTATCAGGATGCACTCATAATATCACATTAAAATATACTATTCATACTTAAACACTATAGGAAATGCAGCTTTTTCCAAATATCAAAAAATCGACACAGTTGAAAGTGAATCTCATCTTTTCTTTTCCAGATGGACTGTGCTTGTTCAGAGCTTTCCTGGTGTCAGAGTTTAGTGAGGAGAACATAGCTTTCTACCTGGCCTGTGAAGATTACAGGATAACCAAGCCCTCCTCAAAGCTATCCGCTAAGGCTAAGAAGATCTATGAGGAGTTTGTCTGCAGTGACGCACCAAGAGAGGTAAATATCAATATACAGTATAAATATAATGATGAAATTGTTCTGACTACATACAGAATATGTTTGAAGTGGAATTCATGGATTGGATGTACACTGCATAAATATATGCGCCCACACACACATAATTGACTAATTGTACATGAACAATACTCAATAACACTTAGTTTATTGTTAAACACATATTAATCAAATTGCCCTCTTTACCCAGGTCAACCTAGACCATGATACCAAAGCCATCACCAAGAAGAACCTGGAACGCCCCGGCCAGTCCTGTTTCAGCCTGGCCCAGGAGAAGATCTACGCCCTGATGGAGAAAGACTGCTACCCTCGCTTCCTCAAGTCCATCACCTACCTGGAGATCAGTCGGCAGGTCAAAGCCGGTTAAGACCAGTTAAGGCTGGTTAAGACTGGTTAATGCTGGTTGAGGCTGGTTAAGGATGGTTAAGGCCCACTGCAAGTGGCGAATGGGACACAAAGAAGAAGTGTATAGGAAACAAGCTGAAAAGCACACACTGGAAACCAGGTAGCCTCACTAGGTTCCTCCTCAGTACTGGTTGGTCAGAAGTATGGAGGGGCAACTGAAGATGAATACTGGACTGGAAGTCAGTCAGAATCAAGACTGGAAATCTTGTCCTGTGGCCTGGGAAAGAGCCTCGCTCAATGTGAAGATTGAGGTATTGAGGTTTGCTCAAGGTGAGCCTGTGTCTTGAAGTCAAGGACACACCAAGAGGTTCCTGTTCACGGCATTTGAGTAGAAAGAATAACGAGACGGAAAAGGACTGCTTTGCACAATCACTGATGGAGAAGCTGTTGTAGTCTTGTATTATCCAATGCTTTAATTTGTCTATTTATTTCTGTATTTATTAGCATTTATTTATTCGTTTCTACTGTGCAACTGTTCGACTTAGATTGTAATATTTATGTATATATATTTATGTGTTTTTTCTTCACAGAATTCCTTATGTGACAGGAAATTATTTGAAATAAAATGTAACTACATGAAACATAATGACATGAGGTTTTATGCATTTTCATTACCAGATCAAAAAGGACAGAAATGATCAGATCAAAGGTTGGGTTTCTTTTACATTCAATATGATGTATGAAACATGCAAAACATATCCATAATTTCTGTCTCTCCTCTCTGACTTGCACATACTGTATATAGACTTAGAAGACAAAGGGGAAGGAGGTTGAAATCATTTGGCTCCGTGAACAAATGAAAGATAATCATCACTGGCCATGCACCATAAAGTCCCATCTAATTGGGATGAAGCCTTTGCCTCCTAATATCAGGCAGGCACTTAAGTTGCAGGGAGGACAGGGGGATCATGACCCTACTAATATTACAGACAGGCCAATTTGAATCCCTCAATAATATACCATAATGAATTTGATGCATTCATCTTTCTGTGGCTTTACACTATACAGTACTATTCAATTCAAAATTGTATGATTGGATCCCCCCCCCCCCCCCCGTGCCAATGATGCATTTGCTTTGGCCTCGTCCTCAGAGGCCATGGTTTGTGAAGGGGAAAAAGTTGAGCGAGGCTTGTAAGGAGCAGGGTTTCCACTGGGTGCATGTTTAGTTTTTTGCCCTAGCACTACACAGTTGATTCAAATAACCAAGTCATCGTCAAGCTTTTATTATTTGAATCAGCTGTGTAATGCTAGGGCAAAAAACAAAACGTGCACCCAGGAGTGCCAAAGGACCGACTTTGGCAAGCCCTGGTAACGAGAATGGAGCAATAACTCCTAGTGGTCTAAGTAAAAAATACTTTAAAGTACTACTTAAGTTGTTTTTTGGGGGGCATCTCTACTTCACTTTACTATTCATATTTTAAACTACTTTTACTGTTACTTCACTACATTACCAATGAAAATAATGTGATTTTTACTCATATGTTTTCCTTGACGTACAAAAGTTCTCGATACATTTTGAATGTTTAGCAGGAGAGGGAAATGGTCCAATTCACGCACTTACAGCGCATTCGGAAGGTATTTAGACTTTTTCCACATTTTGTTAAGTTACAGCCTTATTCTAAAATGGATTCAATTGTTTTTTGAAACAATTGAAACAACCCTCATCAGATCAACCAACAATGTACCATAATGACAAAGCAAAAACTTGGTTTCGTCAGACCAGAGAATTTTGCTTCTCATGGTCTGAGAGTCCTTTATGTGCCTTTTGGCAAATTCCAAGCGGGCTGCCCGTGCCTTTTACTGAGGAGTGGCTTCCGTCTGGCCACTACCATAACTGCCTGTTGGTGGAGTGCTGCAGAGATGGTTGTCCTTCTGGAAGGTTCTCCCATCTCCACAGAGGAACTCTGGAGKTCTGTCAGAGTGACCATGGGGTTCTTGATCACCTCCGTGACCAAGGCCCTTCTCCCCCGATTGCTCAATTTGGCTGGGCGGCCAGCTCTAGGAAGAGTCTTGGTGGTTTCAAACGTCTTCCATTTAAGAATGATGAAGGCCACTGTGTTCTTGGGGACCTTCGATGCTGCAGAAATGTTTTGGTTCCCTTCCCCAGATCTGTGCCTCGACACAATTCTGTCTTGGAGCTCTACGGACAATTCCTTCGACCTCATGGCTTGGTTTCTGCTCTGACATGCACTGTCAAATGTGAGACCTTATATAGACAGGTGTGTGCCTTTCCAAATCATGTCCAATCAATTGAGTTTACCACAGGTGGACTCCAATCAAGTTGTAGAAACAGCTCATGGATAATCAATGGAAGCAGCTCAATTTCGAGTCTCATGGCAAAGGGTCTGAATGCTTATGTAAATAAGGTATTTCTCTTTTTATTTTTAACAAATTTGCAAATATTTATAAAAATCTGTCTTGGCTTTGTCATTWTGGGGTATTATGTGTAGATTGAAGAGGAAAAACATTTTGGAATAAGGCTGTAACGTAACAAAATTTTGAAAAGGAGAAGGGGTCTGTATACTTTCTGAATACACTGTACAGTATCAATAAAACATGCCTGGTGTTTAATTGATCCCTACTGCCTCTGATCTGACGGACTGACAAAACACACGTTGAAMAATCTCTCTCTCTTTCTCTTCTTAACAAACCCTTAACTTTGTGAGCTGACTTGTAACAAATAAAGAAGAACACTCCCATTTGACATGGTCAATTCATAAGCACAAATAAGAATTGTATCGAAAAAATATATTTTTTAAGTAGAGAAAGTTGATATTGCGACGTGGCTAGACGCACATGCGTTAATTCTTAAAACGAGAGATAATTGGAAATGGGTATTTTTTGAGTTCCCTGACAACTTTAGTAGTATTTTAAACTTTCAAACAACTGGTTTCTATTAGGCTACAGACTTAGAGAAGGGATGTTCCTCTGAACCTCAGGCAGTAGACTCAAGCAGGCCTGTTTCTCTTCTCAGTCAGAGGAGGCCTGCCTGCCTGTCTCACRGACTCAGACCAGCGGCAGCAACCTATCCTCCTTATTTATGTGGAACACTCGTCATGTTTATGCAACCCAATAATCACCCTAAGAATACCTCCAGAACCACCTTCATATTTATTTCAACGGAAAATCTACAAAGGAAATTGGCCAACCCTAGTCTTTATTGATAGAGATGCATGTGACATTGCACAGCGGTACGCTGGTTTATTATTCCTTTATACAATTGTTCTTCTTGGTTTCAACATGGAAGGAAACCAGGTACTGGTGTTTGTATGTATTGTTTCTTGATGAGTGAAAGGTATTCTTATACCATATTTTCTGTGACAACAGTAGCACTTTATTCAATTCGGGGAAGTGAGGGAGCATATGATGTTCCTCCATGGTGAAAAGGGGCCATGACTGAAAAAGTTTGGGAAGTGCTGATCTAGCTAATGATTATCACAAATACAGATGGCCACATGCTTCAGCTGATTTATTTATAGCCACCACTCTGCATCAGTTGGGCTACAGATGGTAATGTTTATTTCTAAATGACACACCAGCCTGATAATCTGGACACATTTTTAGGCACATTTTTGGAGGGGAAAAAGTAATTTTAATGGTGTCACCATTATTTGATTTTCATGAATTTTGGAGTAGAAAAGTCACCAGGTCTGCGTTCAGTATTAAAAAAAAATGAAATGCAGCGTTCAATTAAACGGCAACGGTGCTGTCCAGAATTACCAGTTGAAAAACAGGGAGGGGCTCGTTTGTGGTTTGAAAATGCACCGCTGCCCGTCAAATACGTCACTCATTGATTCACGCCACACCCATCAAATGGAGCAAATGACACCTCAAAGTCTGTTCAAGAACGTTGAAGAATGTTTCGGAAAACGTAATTCAGTGCAAATCGTTATGCAATGTAGCCAACGTTCCGTCAAACTGAACACACCGCAGAATTGACTTCCTCAGTCGTTCTACAAAAAAATGACCAAGCATGGTTCCCTTCTGAACTGTTAGAGTTAGACCAACAGTTTAAAGTAATACAGACTTTTTTGGTATTTCAGTTGTGGTTGAACAAACAATCAGGAAATGTATTTCCCCTTCAAAATTCACCAGAAACAACCATTTCACAGTTATATATCTCCCAGGGGGGCCATTGTGTTGTATATTGGGGCGGTCAGGTTCAAAGTTACGCCGTTGGTCTCAGGGTTCTTGTGTATGTGAGGMGGGTAGACTGCAGGAACATCTGGAGGAGCAAATTCTCCAGTACGCTCAGCCTCACAGAGGGGTTTTCCCAGAAAGCTGCTTCAGAGAGTTTTGCCTGGCCGTGGTCTCCATGAAGACTAGCGATCACCCATTGCGCACCTCTTCAGGTTTATTTGCTGTGGCGCCACAGCCCACGAGTGAACCCCTCAGAGCCGCGGTGACTCACTTTACATAACCTCTCTCTCTTCCCCCTTTCCTTCCACACATCAATGAAGTATGTAATACAGACTCCCACAGAAAAGTGGGTGAGGGGAAAAAAAGGGTTGTTCATCAAAGCCACTCATCACATGGAGAAGGATGGTAGCCAACCGACATCTCCAGTCAACCCACTAACTCAGTAACTATAAGGTGGGTGGTCCCGTGTGGCTCAGTTGGTAGAGCATGGCGCTTGCAACGCCAGGGTTGTGGGTTCATTCCCCACGGGGGGACCAGGATGAATATGTATGAACTTTCCAATTTGTAAGTCGCTCTGGATAAGAGCGTCTGCTAAATGACTTAAATGTAAATGTAAATAAGGTCAAAGATTGATGGCACATCTTCCCAATGCAGTGCACTACTTTTGACCAGGGCCCATCCTCTCTCCAAGGAGTATGTAGTCTGACCAGAGGGCAAGAGACAGAGCAGTAAAGCAAAGGATCTTTGGTCTGAACTATATCAAAAATATTTGATTGTAACTGTGGCAATAGTTGGAAGAGATGCATTATTTACATATGTACTGTATACAGTTCATTGTACTGTAATGAGCATGAAAAAAACCCAAATGAATGATAGAATGATTCTATGTCATTGTTGATTAGAAACCTGTATCTTCTACAGACAAGCCCTCGCTTGACTGTATTTAACTATATGTATCTCTAGTATGGTGATCAAATCCTATGTTTACCATTCAACTTGGTTGATCGATTACAGCTAATGCGTCTTAATCAAGGGGCTTTAAATCCCCTACTAGAAAGTTTCATAAATGTATTTCTCCCCAGTTCCACCTAGGCCTACACTGTTAGAAAAAAGGGTTCCAAAAGAGTTCTTTAGCTGTCCCCATAGGAGAACCCTTTTTGGTTCTAGGTAGAACCCTCTGTGGAAAGGGTTCTCCTATGGGGACAGCCAAAGAACCCTTTAAGGTTCTAGCTAGCGCCTTTTTTTCTAAGAGTGTAGAGCCGTTTAAAATGACCTTCATGCCTAGACTAAGTCCTTAGTCAGGCCTCGACCAGAAGAGAGTAGCTGTGAGAAACGTGTAGGTCTCAGACCTACCATTTGAAACACTACTCTAAGTGTCAGTCTATTGCGTCGAAGCAGATTTGCTTGGAAATGGTTTTACTCACTCACTACGCCATGCCCAAGGGAATATTTCCTGATTTCAGTTACTGGAAGTACTTACAGTGTCAAACTCCTAACCACTCTGGAGAGAAGTTATAGAAGTCTTTCCAGGGTAACAGTCACACAATAGGAATTCCTTTGAGTACTCCAACTCTGCCCCGTTGTGGTGAGATGGTTGTAAATGAATGCACTTTTGGCTCAATAGAGATTACCCTGAGGTCATTGCTAGTTCACTGCAACTCCGCAATTAGTTTAGAAGAATTTCTTTATGTGACGTTCAAGTTTTATTCTTCCACATTCACACCATTCTCAGCACTAAGATGTGAATAAACTCGCACTGTGAAGCTCATGTAGCCTCATATTGTAAATGGTCCATGGTCGTATTTGGAAGAGTTAACTGAAAGGTTTCTTGGAGGTTCATAAGCAGGGCCAGGAGTTTTTCCTGACCATGTGAACGGACCAAGGAAAACTCCGGGCCCTAGTTGCAGGTATAGCGAGATTCCCCTAGCTTGGGTGAAAGGAGTTTTTCCTGGTCACATAAACATCCCTTCCCTATACAGCATATCCTAGATGATCTGATCACTACTGAATCACTAAGAAAACATGATTTATCATTCAAAAAGATTGTTCCATCTTACTGAGATGTTCTTAATATACTGTGTGGGTGTTGTGGGAGAAAACATCCCTTTGGAGACCTGTGAGAAATTAACAAACCAGAGAGATTACTGTGCTTTCTGAGATTTCAAAATAAGGCCTTACACATTTTTTTAAAATCCAACTATGGACCAATTCACTGTGACACAGCGGACCTATTGGTGCATTGGTTGAGATTTTATTTTGATTTATTTAAGGAAGAAACATCCACCCCTGTTAGAACATGTACTGAGATTTTATTCCATGAAATGGTTTGAAATCCACCCACAGAGGGCAAACAAACTGTAAACAAGGCTGTTGCTTGGCAAAAGAGCTTTCCTGGCTTTCTCTTCAGTGGAAACCTTGGCTGGTTGGATTCTCTTCCTGTCTGTCGGTCTGTCTGTCTTTGTCTGCAGACAAGCAGTGCGGCTGGATCACCAAGGTCCAATGTTGTTATAACCGAAAGGAAACAATGGTAGGGATTTTCTTCCGGTGACTGTCTGTCTGTAGCTTTACAGTGTGGGTGGTTCCCAAGGTTCAGGCGGCAGGCCAGGTACCTGAGTCACTGGCTGGAAGAAAAAAACAGACAGGTCCTTTCTGATTCCTGTCAAGCATAACAATCAACAGCCTTGTGAATCTTAAGTCATTCGTCAATTCTCTAAATTGACATAACAGAGACATAATACTTTAAAACCTGGTCCTTGAGCATCTCAAAAGAAATGGAATGTCAGAATGAACTGTTGGTTTGTAACAAGTCAAGTGGAAAAGATGGATGAACGCGTAAGCAAGCGTAGCTGTGAAGAGCAACAGATATATGTGGACTTACTGTTGTTGCAGAAGGACCCACATGAAATCATTTCACTGTTACTCTACACCTGTTGTTTTACGAAGCATGTGACAAATACATGTTGATTTTATTACTAGCCTAAGAGGGCCCTTATCTTTCTAGGCTCTCTTTTCCAAGAAGATGGATCATTGGACTTGGCAGTTGGGACAGAACAGCTGACTTCTCATCAAACCCCTTGTGAGAACATGTTAGTCCTTTCTCCCTGTCTTGTGTCCAAAAAAAACATGGTGGACTTCAAGGAGTTGCCAGTAAATCTGAAGCAGGTACAACAACAAGAATATGAACAAAGAGTAGCAGGCCCATTTGAGTTAGAGCTTGATCAGTGCAAATGAGTCACATACTGGACATGTTTAATACAGTACACTGATGGCTTAGAAGTGATGCTTGATGATTTTGCCCTTCACTTTTAAAAAAACAAACGATGTATGATGTTGAGAGAGCCATGTTCAAAATACAGGGCCATAGTCATGGTAACAAGGTTACTAGGGGAACCAAGCCGACGAGTAGCGGAGGGGTCGTTTGGAGAACGTTCTCGAATTACATGACATTTGCCACGCAACCGCTAACATTAGATCCCCATGATTGTGATTGCCTTAATCCATTGTGGTTCATCTTATTGTAAGACAAATTAATGTTTTGCAATTAACCGTCCGTATCATAACGGATAATAATCAACGTTTAACGTTTGCCTCGTCACTGGAAATGTAATGGTGGTTGCCTCAGCTCTGGCATTAATTAGGTACATATTACTCACAGCATGGCATTTACAGTTTGCAGGGTGATTGCTTTCCCCCCCAAAGCTTACAAAGACTTACTGGAATGAGTATAGGTTCCGGAAGGTAATAAAGAACCGGAAAGGTGTTGGATGTTCCTTGAAATAGTCGTTCAAAATACTATAAATATTCATAATATAATTTAAATACGCATATGAAGTACTTTAAATACTCATAATATAGCAGAATTATTTGTTTTTTTCATTGTTAAATTATAACACCAGAGGACTGCAATTAGTTGTCATCACATTAAAAATAAAGAACTKAAACTCCAAAAATAGCATTTGTCATTGAGTGTTTGTCATTATTTTCTATTGAATACACATTCCTTAGTTTAACTGTAAATAAAAAAAGCAGGAAAGGGTTCATTTCAGATTGCTTGTTTGTGGACAAAAGCAAGTTTTTAAAAAGTATTTTGTGGCACATTTGTGTGACCAGATCCCAGAGGGTGAATAACCCACTAGACGAGTCCATGTCCTTTGGGATATAACTAATGTGATGTCAACATGAGCAGCCCAGATGTCTCCTCTAACTCTCAGCTGGACTCAATTCCTCTTCTTTAAACCCTTGGCCCATAAGCTGTCTCTTTAGAACAGAGCTTTTCAAAGAATTATGCAGAGGAGAAACTAATACAGGAAACCTCAGAGAATGTGTAAAAGGTTTGCGGCCTTACAGCAAACATGCTTTGAGAGGTAAATGCAGTTCTATATGGCCCCCCATTCTGACCTGAGCGCGTAAATGCACTTTTCTCTCAATGTGTATTCTGACCTTGAACTTATGCATGAGAATAGAGTGCTATTCACCTGCTATTCGTTTTGGGTGGAGAGTCTACAGATGTGCCATATTCTGACCTTGACTTCATTCCCTAATAAATTCCACCAGCTGTACCACAAGGAAACCATGAATAAGGTCTAGCGAACCTGCCAGTTCTAAGTGGAAAAGCATCTACTTAATTTTTTTACAATAGATATAAAACTATTCTCCGGCACATCACAGCACCCCTCACCCTCACCATGGGACCCATGCACCAGGAAAGCCTTCCCTACCTCATCACCACCGCACCCGTACACAAAGCAATCCTCTGCCTCCCGTGACTCCAACGTCATAACCCCACCATTTCCCGGGTCGAGGATGAAAATCACCGCCTGCAGACCAGGATGCCGGAGGACTTGCTTTCCCGTACCCTGTGGTTCCATGCTGGTTGAGAGTCCAGTAAGTGCCCTCCAGCCCATCAATTGGTCCTCCCATATCGTTGGCCCCGTGTTTTGGGACGTAGATGTGGACATACGCCAGGTTCTGGAGAGGGAACCCGCTCCTGCTACCTGCCCTCCAGAACGCATCTACGTCCCCATGGGGTTAAGAGATCGGCTGTTGACCTGGTCACACACATCCCTCGCCGCTGGATACCCAGGCATCACCCACACCATCCAATCCCTCTCCAAGAAGTACTGGGGGCCCACCTTGGCGCAGGACATCACCCACTATGTCAACTCATGCTCCATATGTACCCAATCCAAATCTACCCAGCACTACCCAGCAGGGAAACACTTCCCCTTCCACTACCTCAGCGGCCTTGGTCACATCTGTCCATAGGCTTTGTAACTGATCTCCACCTGTCTGATGGTTTTACCATTACGGTTGTTGTTGTCAGATACTCTAAATCCTGCCATTTTACCCCTCTCTCTGGTCTACCTACCGCTCTCCAGGTCACTGAGGCACTATTCCAGCTGGTCGTCTAGTACTATGGGCTTCCTGACGACATCGTTTCCAACCATGGTCCCCAGTTCACGTCACGGGTCTGGAAAGCCTTTATGGAGAACCTGACATCCATGTACCAGCCTCAGTTCAACGGACAGGTGGAGAAGACCAACCAGGAGCTGGGGAGGTTCCTAAGGAGTCACTGCTAGAACCAGCTTGGAGAGTGGGCCTGGTTCCTTCCTTGGGCGCAATACGCCCAGAACTCACTTTGACACTCCTCCACTGGGCTGACACTTGGTGGACTCCGAGCCAGACCGAGGCTCCTGCAGTGGACGAGTGGTTTCTGGCACAGAGGAGGTGTGGAACACCTCCCACGTGAGGCTCGAGTTAGCCGTCCGCCGTCAGAAGGATCAGCCGGACCGCCACCGCAGTGAGGCTCCCGTGTTCCATCCTGGTGATCGCGTCTGGCTCTCCAACAGGAACCTCCCGCCCTGTGGAAGCTGAGCCCCCAGTTTGTGGGGCCTTTCAAGGTCCTCCAGAGAGTCAATGAGGGAACCTATCATCTCTACCGGATCTCACCCTCCTTTCATGTTTCCCTCCTCAGGCTGGTGGTTCCAGGTCTCCTAGCTGATGCCGTCCTCCACGACACCCCGCCGCCTCCCCTGGACATTGAGGGGACCCCCATCTATGCTGTTGGGGGTCAGCTCCAGTACCTAGTGGACTGGGAGGGGTACAGTCCTGAGGAGCACACTTGGTTCCCAGTGGCGGACATCCTGGACCCCAACATCATCCAGGATTTCTATCTCCGCTGTCCGGACCGGCCCCCTCCTCACCCAAGGAGCCGGTGACATCCTGCGGCTGTAGCCGTGCATCGGGGGCATTGTCACGCCTACTCCTGCTCCCTTCCTCCAGTGCTCGACATCGCCGGTCTACTAACCACCGGTCCTGGCAACCCACATTACGCACACCTTGCAACCATCATTAAATTGCATGGCATTTTAACTTGCAGAGATGGGCACTCTAATGTCTTAATTATAGYCTACACCGACTTTCTGTTTCCTATTGCTATCATGTTAAATCCCACTATGAGTATCGACCATCAGTAAACCTAATAACAAAACATATTCAACTGCCAATTTACTGTTAGTTCCCTAATGTATAACCTACATTATCATTGAATTACATTGTTTAGTTTACCTTAATTTGCGTCTGTCATGCCTAATCCTGCTCCCTTCCTAACTCTCTCTCTCTCTCTGGCACGGGAGTCGCCGGTCTCTTAACCACCGGTCCTGGCAGCACCCATTAAGCACACCTGGCAACCATCATTGTGCACACCTGCTCCCCATCGTTATGCACCCCTGGACTACATCATCACTCTGATTACTCTCCCTTTATTTATGCCTCAGTAGTATCAGTCATTAGGTAGTATTGTTTTCTCTCACGTTCAGTGCGCGCCTCATGTTTGTTAATCTGTGTAGGTTCATTATTAAACTCACCTTTTGCACCTGCTTACTGACTCCCGGGCGTGTACGTTACAGCTTCCTCTGTAAAAGCTGTCATGGCCATGTGATTGTTGCTGAGGATTATTATTAACTGTTGATAATATGAAGAAAAACATGTAGGCTAATTAAATCTTTATTAAATCAACACCAATATACCAGTTGGTGTTGAAACGGAGACGAATATGCATATATTTAGATGGACTTCTTTCATTGATTCCTATTTTATGAACCCGTTCTCTCTATGTATTCCAGTCTGTCGACAAAATTCTAATTAAAAGGACACCGTATTTAAAGGGATGGCTTGAGACAAATGTACTGATAAACCCTATTGAATGAAAACGCCACAAGAAAATCTGTTGGCCAGCAAGTCGGAGGGTTTTCCGCGTTTGAGTTACATTTATTCAGCGTGTGCAAGGGAACCACGTCTGCAAAGCCCTTTACGCACCTTCATAAGATAAGACTGAAAACCAACTACTGAAAAGTGCGTAGGAATGGCGTGCGTAAGAAAGGCGTCATTTCCTAAATTGGAATTGGGCACCATGAGCATTCTGTCCAAATAATATGTTTACTGAATGAATTTTCACATCTAGGCTATTTAAATAGCTCTTTTTGATACAACAGTTGTCTTTTAGGGCTCTGTTTGACTAATGATTTATTAATCCTTTACAGGTTTTTCCCTCTACTTTGCAATTGCTCAGTGTCATTAAAATCATGCCACCAGTTGAACACTTACTTGTTTACCACTTGTTGTTTAACACTTGTTTAAAGCTTTAACACTTGTTCTCCTGACTCCTAATGTTTGAATGGAAATGTACAGTATATGTGTGCTTTTCAAATGTAACCCCATTCAATTGTCTTTATTGTAAATGTTTAGAAACGGATGTTATTCTGATTCAAACAAATTACATTAGTCTTTGAGTTGATGGTATGCCAGATTGTCACATGCTCATTCTTCTTGTTGGGCCAAGCAGATCAAATTCAAGTTTGGTATCCTGCTCCAGAGGCCAGACCATGATCACACTGAGAATGTCATCCCTCTTCCAAAGAAACCTGAGAGATGTCTGGAGATGCCTCCGAAGCATGGCAGGTAATGAAAACCATACTCTTCAAAACAGACAGAGCTTGCAGGCCCTAGAAAAATATGTGTCCCTACAGAATAATGTGTTATTGTAAAAGCTCAAATGTTGATTGCAGTACTTTTCATTATATTAACAAAGTCATGTGCTGGATTATTATGTTTCTACATTGTCAACATTTTTCTATACGCATAGAAAGTGGATACATGGACATGCGTCACAATTAGATTTAATTTCTTCCCGGTACAGGACATGCTATTTATGCATACTCTTGCATAATTGTTTAGGTATCAGATTGTTCTGAGAATTCTCACATAGAAACTTCATTGGCAGGAAGGATGTTTGAAATGCTTTTTATACTGAACAAAAATATAAATTCAACATGTAAAGTGTTGGTCCCATGTTTCATGAGCTGAAATGAAAGATCCCAGAAATTTTCCATATACACAAAAATATTATTTCTCTCACATTTTGTGCACAAATTTATTTACGTCCCTGTTAGTGAGCATTTCTCCTGTGCCAAGATACTCCATCCACCTGACAAGTGTGGCATATCCAGAAGCTGATTAAACAGCATGAACATTCCATATACAGCCGGGCTCCAGAGTGGCGCATCAGTCTGAGGCACGGCTGCCATCTAGAGACCACATCTAGGGTGTCGTGTGGGCGAGCAGTTTGCTGATGTCAACGTTGTGAACAGAGTGCCCCATAGTGGCAGTGGGGTTATGATATGGGCAGGCATAAGCTATGGACCTTGAACACAATTGCATTTTATTGATGGCAATTTGAATGCACAGAGATACAGTGACAAGATCCTGAGGCCCATTGTCGTGCCATTCATCCACTGCCATCACCTCATGTTTCACCATGATAATGCATGGCCCCATGTCACAAGGATCTGTACACAATTCCTGGAAGCTGAAAATGCCCCAGTTCTTCCWTGGCCTGCATACTCACCAGACATGTCACCCATTGAGCATGTMTGGGATGCTCTGGATCGACGTGTACGATAGCGTGTTCCAGTTTCCGCCAATATCCAGTTACAACTAACAGCCATTAAAGAGGAGTGGGACAACATTCCACAGGCCACAATCAACAACTCTATGCGAAGGAGATGTCTCGTGCTGCATGAAGCAAATGGTGGTCACACCAGATACTGACTGGTTTTCTGATCCACGCCCCTACTTTTTTTTTTAAGGTATCTGTGACTAACAGATGCATATCTGTATTCCCAGTCATGTCAAATCCATAGATTAGACCTACTGAATTGAATTCAATTGACTGATTTCCTTATATGAACTGTAACTCAGTGAAATCGTTGAGATTGTTGCATGTTGCATTTATATTTTTTGTTCAGTATAGAAAAGGTAAATGTCTTACCCAGTACATTTTGTCACATCTGGCCTTAACTACACGTCAAATACACCCACACTCTGTCACATAGGATACACTGAAACATGGACCTTCTCTTCCTTATTCATCTATCAGAGTCCAAAACGTGTATGAGTACGCACAGCGGTGTTCTAGAACATTGCACCGTTGGCATTCGTACTTTTTTGAATTCTCAGCACGGCTCAAGGAATTTGTCCAACTGTCWACACGTTGAAATGAAGAGGTCAGGTCGGTTGGGAATTTTGGCGATGTGCGTGTTCGGGCCGTGCATCCCTCCGCGGGCGGTAGTCTCAGAGCCATGTAGCTATGTCACAATGGGACGCTGGTCTAACACTTCTCTGCATCTTTGCACTGTGAATTACACTTAAAAGTGGCAATCAGCAGTTGCTACGTCAATTTTTGGACTTAGAGATTAATGATGTGTAGCCATTGGTTCTTGAAGAATGTAACTTATAAATGGCTCATGAGCTTAGTTTAACTGTAATACCTCATCGGAACCCAAAATATAAGCTTGTTTTACTCCAATGGTTGTAAACAAAAACAAAAAACGTAAATAAACACTCTATAGCCTCAAAACATGGTTAAAACTCAAATGTTGATATCATGGATAATCAGTCCTTGCATCCACAGCTCTGTCTATGAAATTGAGAGAGGTTACATTTCTCCAGCCCCATCCCTCAGCTTTTTACTGAATCAGGGGTGGGGCGACCGCTTTGTTATTGTTTCTACTGCTGATTGTAGCTTTACTGTCACAAATACTACCGAAGGTGACTCCCCTTCCCGTTCGGGTGGCGGTCGTCGTCGCCGGTCTACTAGCTGCCACCGATCCCTTTTTCCTTTTCGTTTATGTCTGTCTAATTGTTTTCACCTGTTTCTTGTTGGGGTTTTGGGAGGTGTACTATTTAGGTTCGTTTCGCCCGCTAGTGTTTGTGCGGGCTTATTTTGTGTTCATGTTACGTCGGGAGTGGATTATTGATTGTGGGTTTTTCGCTGTCCAGTTTATTTTAAACAGTGGTCTGTGGGTTGTGTTTGCGCCTGTGTTTTGGCGTCACCCCTTTTGTACTTGTTCCTGTTTTCACTGTGGACATTAAAGCGTTTTGTTCCCGTAAAACTTCTGCTCTCTCTGCGCCTGACTCTACACACATCATTCTCCTGACGTTACATTTACAATACATTACAATAATAAAACTGGGGACGACGACATGAATTTCAGAATGTGAGAGGGACATGTCCCCCCCGTCCCCAGKYAAAGTTCCGCCCCTGGTAGCAAATGCTATGTTACACTCTCGCAAGGTGCAAGGGAAGAGTGGGTGACAGTGCACTGACAACGCAAGTGAACTTATATCACTTGCTACGTACACTGCCAACGGCTGATATAGTTAGTACGTCAGAGCTTTACATGATACATGCATCACACCTGAAAATAGAAAGTGTTTAGTTCATTCAATCTGCAATAAAAAGATGTCAAGCAAGGCTAAAAAAAAATCAATCTGTTTAATACTTTTTTGCACYCTATTGCAAATGTTCTTAGAGAAYAAAATCTCAAATTTGTACAATTCCAGCCCTGTTCCTAACTGTATTTCACTGTTAGACTTCTAGAATGTTGCTTCTCTAGCAGCCATGGATTCTCTTAAACCTAGTGTTCGTAACTCTCATCATGGCCTTAAAAACAGATAGCCTCTTCTCAAAACAAGTTTTCTAGCTGAAGCAAAAATGTTATACTCAGGTTGAATTTAGAAAATTCACCTGTTCAGCTGCCCTGACAAATCGCCAGTACAGTCAGTATCCAGACTGAAGAATAACCGAAAAACATGGAATGATGATTATGCTCTTGAGGACATGAGCATGACATGTCACGTAAGAAAGGGTGTTATTTTGGTATTGGTGTATCTGGCTTTCTGCGCCACACAAAGGAGGCCATCAGTTTCGAAACYCTGAGGCAAAAAAGAGTGAGGTTACATTGACTGTGATTGACAGGAATGTTTGGTCAATTATTTATTTCAGATGTCATTCCCGACTCAACACGGTCAAACTCCATTTCCATCAAGCCATGGAAATTTTGTCACTCTAAATGAATTCAAAATGTGGAACTAATATAATTCGATAAGAAGAACAATTGAGGCAATTTCCTGGTTATTTTTTTACTATTTCTATCGAAAAACAATCTGAAATGGTACATTATGCGTGCGCTATTGAGAGAAGTCCGGCATTTGTTATAATGTTGTTGAGATTTGTCAGCGTGTGATAGTTTCAAGTTCTCAAGTTTTAATGTCACATGCACAAGTACAGTGAAATGCCTTTCTTGCAAGCTAACCCCAACAACGCAGTAATCAATAACAATGTAATGCTAAAAGTAACAAGGTAGAACAAAAACTTAAAAATAAGAACACGTTAAGTAAGTTAGAATACTATATACAGGGTCAGTTCCAGTACCATATTTACAGCGTGCAGGGATTCTGGACCAATAGAGTTAGACATGTATAGGGGGAAGGTGACTAGGCATTAGGATATATGATAAACAGAGTAGCAGCAGCATATATGATGATTGTATAGGAGTGGGTCCATTATTATGAGCCGTCCTCACCTCAGCAGCCTCCACTGATATGCACATACACTTATACTGACTATACTGATGCCTCCAAAGCATGGCAGGTGTTGCTTCTCTAGCAGCCATGGATTGAGTCAGTATAAGAGAGAGTCAGTATAAGTGTATGTGCATATCAGTGGAGACTGCTGAGGTGAGGACGGCTCATAATAATGACTGGAATGGAGCGAATGGAATGTTATGATGTATTTGATACCATTCCACTTATTCCACTCCAGCCATTATCACAAGCTTGTTTTCCTCAATTTAGGTGCCACCAACCTCCTGTGGTGCATATTATGTGTGTGTGAGCAAATTATGGAGTGAGTGTTTGTATGTGTGTTGAAGTGTCTGTGTGCGTAAGTGTAACGGCCCTGTGAGTGTGCATAGAGGCCGTGCAAAAATAGACTGTGCAAAAATAAGAAGAAGTCCGTGTACCCATTCTGTTAGCTATTTTGTAAGCTATTTAGCAGTCTTATATAAAAGCTGTTCAGGGATAGAAGCTGTTCAGGAGCCTGTTGGTGTCAGACTTGATGCACCGGTACCGCTTGCCGTGCGGAAGCAGAGAGAACAGTCCATGGTTTGGGTMGTTGGAGTCTAACAATTTTCCTGGCCTTCCTTTCACAACGCCTGATATAGAGGACATGGATGGAAGAGAGCTCGGGTCCAGTAATGTACTGGGCCGTCCGCACCACCCTCTGTAGCGCCATGCGATCAAGGGCGGTGCTATTGCCATACCAAGCAGTGACGCAGCCAGTCAAGGTGCTCTCAATGGTGCAGCTGTAGAACCTTTTGAGGATTTGAGGGCCCATGCCAAACCTTCTCAACCTCCTGAGGGGAAGAGGCGCTGTTGCGCCTTCTTCACAACTGTGCACGTGTATTTGGACCATTTTAAGTTCTTAGGGATTTAGACAGCAAGGAACTTGAAGCTCTAAACCCACTCCACTACAGCTCTGCTGATATGGATGGCGGCGTGCTCGCCCCCCCCGTTTCCGGTAGTCCACAATCAGGAAGGGTTGCCTGGTAGCCTGAGCGTTGGGCCAGTAATCGAAAGGTTGCTGGATCAAATCCCAGAGCTGACAATTTAAAAATCTGTTGTTCTACCCCTGAACAAGGCAGCTGTTCAGGGGAGCCGAAGGCAGTTGTTCCCTGGGAGCCGTGGATGTCGATTAAGGCAGCTCTCCGCACCTCTCTGATTCAGAGGGGTTGGGTTAAAACACATTTCAGTTGAATGCATTCAGTTCTACAACTGACTACGTATCCCACCTTTTAGTATTACCGCCTTTGGTTGGATCACTATATACAGTGCATTCGGAAACTATTCAGACCCCTGGAGTTTTTCCATATTTTGTTACCTTACAGCCTTATTCTAAAATGGATTAAATATTAACATTGTTCTCATCATCTACACACAATAATCACAAAGCAAAAACAGGTTTTAATACATTTTTTGAAAATGTATGAAAAATAAAAAACTGAAATTTCACATTTCCATAACTTTCAGACTCTTTACCCAGTACTTTGTTGAAGCACCTTTGGCAGCAATTACAGCCTTGAGTCTTCTTGGGTATGGCGCTACAAGCTTGGCACACCTGTATTTGGGGAGTTTTTCCCATTCTCCTCTGCAGATCCTCTCAAGTTCTGCCAGGTTGGATGGGGAGTGTTGCTGCGCAGCTGGCTGGGCCACTCAAGGACATTCAGAGACTTGTCCCGAAGCCACTCCTGCGTTACCTTGGCTGTGTGCTTAGGGTCGTTGTCCTGTTGGAAGGTAAACCTTCGCCATAGTCGGAGGTCCTGAGCAGGTTTTCATCAAGGATCTCTCTGTACTTTGTTCTGTTCGTGTTTGCCTTGACCCTGACTAGTCTCCCAGTCCCTGTCGCTGAAAAACACCCCCACCACCATGCTAAACTGTAAGGATGGTGCCAGGTTTCCACCAGACGTGACGCTTGGCATTCAGGCCAAAGAGTTCAATCTTTGTTTCATCAGACCAGAGAACCTTGTTTCTCATGGTCTGAGAATCTTTAGGTGCCTTTTGGTAAACTCCAAGCGGGCTGTCACGTGCCTTTTACTGCGGAGTGGCTTCCGTCTGGCCACTACCATAAAGGCCTGATTGGTGGAGTTCTGCATAGACGGTTGTCCTTCTGGAAGGTTCTCCCATCTCCACAGAGGAACTCTAGAGCTCTGTCAGAGTGACCATCGGGTTCTTGGTCACCTCCCTGACCAAGGCCTTTCTCCCTTGGTCAGGGAGGTGACCAAGAACCTGTCTGGGTGATTCCAAACATCTTCCATTTAAGAATGATGGAGGCCACTGTGTTCTTGGGGAACTTCAATGCTGCAGCCATTTTTGGGTACCCTTCCCCAGATCTGTGCCTCGACACAATCCTGTCTCTGAGCTTTACATACAATTCCTTCGACCTCATGGCTTGGTTTTTGCTCTGACATGCACTTTCAACTGTGGGACCTTATATAGACAGGTGTGTGTGCCTTTCCAAATCATGTTCAATCAATTGAATGTACCACAGGTGAACTCCAAGTTGTAGAAACATCTCAAAGATGTTAAATAGAAACAGGATGCACCTGAGCTCAATTTAGAGCCTCATAGCAAAGGGTCTGAATACTTATATAAATATTATATATTTTCTTTTTTAAATAAATTTGCAAACATTTCTAAAAACCTGTTTTCGCTTTATCATTATCGGGAATTGCATGTAGATTGATGAGGGGGAAAAAGATTTTGTACATTTTAGAATAAGGCTGTAACGTAACAAAATGTGGGAAAAGGGGAAGGGGTCTGAATGCACTGTATTCCTCTTATCTAGGTGGGTGAGGGCAGTGTGGAGTGCAATTGAGATTTGCGTCATCATTTGAACTGTTGGGGCGGTATGCAAATTGTAGTGAGTCTAAGGTGTCTGGGATGATGGAGTTGAAGTGTGCCATAACCAGACTCTCAAAGCATTTCATGATTACAGAAGTGAGTGCTACAGGGTGGTAGTCATTGTGGCATGAAGCCTTAGAGTTCTTGGGAACAGGAATGATGGTGGCCATCTTAAAACATGTGGGGATTACAGACTGGGACAAGGAGAGGTTGAACATTACCTTGAATATGCCTGCCAGCTGTTCTGCACATGCTCTGAGAATGCGCCCTGGAATACCATCGGGCCCCGTGGCCTTGCAGGTGTTGACCTGATTAGACTGTACTCACGTCGGCCTCAGACAGCTAGATCACCCAATCTGAGTTGTGGCGGCCTTTACACCCAGCACAATGTTACTATTGTCAAAGTGTGCATAAAATGCATTGAGTCGTCTTCCTTTGTAATCCAGAGATCTAGTGCCATCCTCTGGACACAGAGAATGTTGTCATGACAAAAAAACCATGGAGCAGTCAAAAAACGACTTAAGGGAAAGGGGGATACCTCAGTTGTACAACTGAATGCATTCAACTGAAATGTGTCTCCCGCATTTAACCCAACCAACTCTGAATCAGAGAGGTGCGGGGGGCTGCCTTAATCGACATCCATTACTGTGAAAATAAGGTTTGTGACAACCACTCAATACATTCGACTAATATAGAGGATTGTCATTTTCATAAGAGAATAATTGTTTTAGTAATTGCAAATGATTTATAATATGAGTTTTCTCCCAAGTTGTCTCTTGTGATGGACATTTCTACCTGTATTTACTGAGATATCCAGACCAGTTGAATACACCAAGCAGACCAAATAATAGAAGAAATCCCAAAGCTAAGACCGTAAAACACTTCAAACGTTACTTCCACAGTGCAAATCCAGGTACGCAAACACATTTAGCCACGAGGCAAGGGGTATCACTTTTGACCAAAAATTAAACTTACAAATAAATGCATTCCGGATAGTAGGTAGTTTTAATTGTGTTGTTTTCATTGGGTATGTTTACATGGAAAGATTATAAGAATACTCGCATTAATGAAATAGTTTGATTAAAATGTTTACATGCTTTGCAAGAGGAACGATTTCCCTAATTCTCCTGTTTACATAGTCAATCAAAACCCTTAAAGGCGCAGGTTCTTTTTTACAGCTCCTATTTCAGCACATCTGTCCTCCAGGTACATTACACGTGGTCTTTGCCCTGTTGGCATTGTGTAGCAAATCCATTCAGGGGCCCATGGCTTGGTCCTTGTGCCTAAGCATATCAAATGGATTCTGTGATCAGTTGTTGCCAAACAGTACCATCTGCATAGGACTACTTTGTTAATCTGGAGACCAATAGTGAATACAGTAGGCACGTTTGAAAACAGCAGCTGCGCTGTTTCCAGATTGTACCACTAGATGTCATACCTGTATCAATTATTACATATTGTGGGGTTTTATCTGAATTTGAGATAAAATCAAATCAAATCAAATTTTATTAGTCACATACACATGGTTAGCAGATGTTAATGCGAGTGTAGCGAAATGCTTGTGCTTCTAGTTCCGACAATGCAGTAATAACAACAAGTAATCTAACCTAACAATTCCACAACTACTACCTTATACACACAAGTGTAAAGGGATAAAGAATATGTACATAAAGATATATGAATGAGTGATGGTACAGAACGGCATAGGCAAGATGCAGTAGATGGTATAGAGTACGGTATATACATATGAGATGAGTACTGTAGGTATGTAAACATAAAGTGGCATAGTTTAAAGTGGCTAGTGGTAATGTATTACATAAAGATGGCAAGATGCAGTAGATGATATAGAGTACAGTATAATACATAACATATGAGATGGGTAATGTAGGGTATGTAAACATTATATTAAGTGGCATTGTTTAAAGTGGCTAGTGGTACATTTTTACATCATTTCCATCATTCCCATTTTTAAAGTGGCTGGAGTTGAGTCAGTATGTTGGGCAGCGGCCGCTAAATGTTAGTGTGGCTGTTTAACAGTCTGATGGCCTTGAGATAGAAGCTATTTTTCAGTCTCCTCGGTCCCTGCTTTGATGCACCTGTATTGACCTCGCCTTCTGGATGATAGCGGGGTGAACAGGCAGTGGCTTGGGTGGTTGTTGTCCTTGATGATCTTTATGGCCTTCCTGTGACATCGGGTGGTGTAGGTGTCCTGGAGGGTAGGTAGTTTGCCCCGGTGATGCGTTCTGCAGACCTCACTACCCTCTGGAGAGCCTTACGGTTGTGGGCGGAGCAGTTGCCGTACCAGGCGGTGATACAGCCCGACGGATGCTCTCGATTGTGCATCTGTAGAAGTTTGTGAGTGCTTTTGGTGACAAGCCGAATTTCTTCAGCCTCCTGAGGTTGAAGAGGCGCTGCTGCGCCTTCTTCACAACGCTGTCTGTGTGGTGGACCAATTCAGTTTGTCCGTGATGTGTACACCGAGGAACTTAAAACTTTCCACCTTCTCCACTACTGACCCGTCGATGTGGATAGGGGGCTCCCTCTGCTGTTTCCTGAAGTCCACAATCATCTCCTTTGTTTGTTGACGTTGAGTGTGAGGTTATTTTCCTGACACCACACTCCGAGGGCCCTCACCTCCTCCTGTAGGCCGTCTCGTCGTTGTTGGTAATCAAGCCTACCACTGTTAGTGTCATTCCGCAAACTTGATGGGAGTACAGGAGAGGGCTCAGAACGCACCTTGTGGGGCCCCAGTGTTGAGGATCAGCGGGGTGGAGATGTTGTACCTACCCTCACCACCTGGGGCGGCCCGTCAGGAAGTCCAGGACCCAGTTGCACAGGGCGGGGTCGAGACCCAGGGTCTCGAGCTTGATGACGAGTTTGGAGGGTACTATGGTGTTAAATGCTGAGCTTGTAATCGATGAACAGCATTCTCACATAGGTATTCCTCTTGTCAGATGGGTTAGGGCAGTGTGCAGTGTGGTTGCGATTGCGTCGTCTGTGGACCTATTGGGTCGGTAAGCAAATTGGAGTGGGTTCAGGTGTCCGGTAGGGTGGAGGTGATATGGTCCTTGACTAGTCTCTCAAAGCACTTCATGATGACGGAAGTGAGTGCTACGGGGCGGTAGTCGTTTAGCTCAGTTACCTTAGCTTTCTTGGAACAGGAACAATGTGGGCCCTCTTGAAGCATGTGGGAACAGCAGACTGGGATAAGGATTGATTGAATATGTCCGTAAACACACCAGCAGCTGGTCTGCGCATGCTCTGAGGACGCGGCTGGGAATGCCGTCTGGGCCTTCAGCCTTGCGAGGGTTAACACGTTAAATGTTTTACTCACCTCGGCTGCAGTGAAGGAGAGCCCGCAGGTTTTGGTAGTGGGCCGTGTCAGTGGCACTGTATTGTCCTCAAAGCGGGC
Source organism: Salvelinus sp. IW2-2015 (assembly GCF_002910315.2). Taxonomy (NCBI): domain Eukaryota; kingdom Metazoa; phylum Chordata; class Actinopteri; order Salmoniformes; family Salmonidae; genus Salvelinus; species Salvelinus sp. IW2-2015. Next base: position 7,607,443 of record NC_036871.1, on the reverse strand, counting down.
AAAAAAGTTATTTAGCCTGTCTGGGAGCAAGACATCCTGGTCCGCGACGGGCTGGTTTCTTTTTGAATCCGTGATAGACTGTAGACCCTGCCAACTACCTCTTGTGTCTGAGCTGTGAATTGCGACTCTATTTTGTCTCTGTACTGGGACTTAGCCTGTTTGATTGCCTTGCGGAGAGAATAGCTACACTGTTTGTATTCGGTCATGTTTCCGGTCACCTTGCCCTGGTTAAAAGCAGTGGTTCGCGCTTTCAGGTTCACGCGAATGCTGCCGTCAATCCACGGTTTCTGGTTTGGGAATGTTTTAATCGTTGCTGTGGGTACGACATCGTCAATGCACTTCCTAATGAACTCGCTCACCGAATCAGCATATTCGTCCATGTTGTTGTTGGACGCAATGCGGAACATATTCCAATCCGCGTGATCGAAGCAGTCTTGAAGCGTGGAATCAGATTGGTCGGACCAGCGTTGAACAGACCTGAGCGCGGGAGCTTGTTGTTTTAGTTTCTGTTTGTAGGCTGGAATCAACAAAATGGAGTCGTGGTCAGCTTTTCCGAAAGAGGGCGGGGGAGGGCCTTATATGCGTCGCGGAAGTTAGTATAACAATGATCCAGGGTTTTACCACGCCTGGTAGCACAATCGATATGCTGATAGAATTAGGGAGTTTTGTTTTTAGATTAGCCTTGTTAAATCCCCAGCTACGATGAAGCAGTCAGGGTGTGTGGTTTCCAGTTTACAAAGAGTCAGATAAAGTTCGTTCAGGCCATCGATGTGTCTGCTTGGGGGGAATATATACGGCTGTGATTATGATCGAAGAGAATTCCCTTGGTAGATAATGCGGTCGACATTTGATTGTGAGGAGTTCTAGATCAGGTGAACAGAATGACTTGAGTTTCTGTGTGTTGTTATGATGATCACACCACGTCTCGTTAATCATAAGGCATACCCCCCCGCCCCTCTTCTTACCAGAAAGATGTATGTTTCTGTCGGCGCGATGCGTGAAGAAACCAGCTGGCTGCACCGACTCCGTTAGCGTCTCTTGAGTTAGCCATGTTTCCGTGAAGCAGAGCACGTTGCAATCCCTGATGTCTCTCTGGAATGTTACRCGTGCTCGGATTTCATCAACCTTATTGTCAAGAGACTGGACATTGGCGAGTAGTATGCTAGGGAGTGGAGCGCGATGTGCCCGTCTCCGAAGCCTGACCAGGAGACCGCTACGTTTGCCCCTTTTACGGCGTCGTATAGGGTCCCCGGCTGGGATCAGATCCATTGTATTGGGTGGAAGGCAAAACACTGGATCCGTTTCYGGAAAGTCATACAAAAATTTGCTTTTTGGTCTTCATTTAAGGTTAGGGTTAGGCATAAGGTTAGCAGTATGGTTAAGAATAAGATTACGTTTAAAATCACATTTTAAGAAAATAAATTGGAAAAATAGGCAGGGTTTATCTTTATGGCTTTGTGTCTGTGGTAACTGGTGACGACCCTGTTAAATGCGCTTGTGCAATAACTCAATCAGCCCTTGCACTCATTCTAAACAACGCAATTGTTTTCAACTTTAGCAATGGGTAAATTCTACACTCTGTTCACAACAGATTCTAGTTTTGGGAACAGAAAACTGCATTGAGGCTGAATGTTTCACTGCCAGTGTTCAATAAATGTGAAATAGAATACAGCTTTGTAGTGAATTCCCATTAATACATGTTTTAAAACAGAACAGTCTCAACAGCCAATTACTGCAGGATATCGAAGGATATGCAGTAACAAAAACCACCAGTATTTCAGTTCTCAAACGGGGGTGCGGGGTTGTCGGGTACACCAGTGGCTGCTGTGCTGTTCTAATGAAAACAGCGGAATCCCCCGATTTAAAAAACACAGCTGGTCTTCAAGAGGACGGGGCTTTCACGACAACTGGTAACTCGGGGAAAAAACAAGGTCAAAGCATGACGTCAGTGATTTTCAGGTTGAAATGTCAGTGCTCTAGAAAGATACCCTAGTTTCTAACTTGGATTTCCGAGTTTGATGATCGTTAAACTATTTTTGCCAGTCGGAGCTCGTTTTTTCCCAAGTTCCTAGTTGTTTTGAATGCAGCATTAGACGCTGAGAGGCAAGTAGCCTAGCGGTTAAAAGCGTTGGGCCAGTAACTGAAAGGTTGCTGATTTCAATCCCTGAGGCGCAAGGTGGAAAAATCTGCCGTTCTGCCCTTGAGCACGGCAGTTAACCCTCAATCATTTTCTCCCCGGGCGCCGATGATGTCGATTAAGGCAGCCCCTCGCACGGCTCTGATTCAGAGGGGTTGGGTTAAATGCGGAAGACACATTTCGGTTGAACGTATTCAGTTGTGCAACTGACTAGGTATCCCCCTTTCCCTCATTTGTCAGAGGCTCTTCTACCTCCAAGCCATAAAACTGCTAAAGAGTTCATTAATGGTTACCCGGACTATCTGCACTGATCCTACACACACTTACTAAATTACATTGAGTGTACAAAATATTAAGGACACCTGCTCTTTCCATGACATAGACTGATCAGGTGAATCCAGGTGAAAGCTTTGATCCCTTATTGATGTCACTTGTTAAATCCACTTCAATCAGTGTAGATGTAGGTGAGACAGGTTAAAGACGGAGTTTTAAGCCTTGAGACAATTGATTGTGTATGTGTGCCATTCAAAGGGCAAATGGGAAAGACAAAACATTTTAGTGCCTTTGAATGGTGTAAGGTAGTAGGTGCCAGGCGCACCGGTTAGTGTCAAGAACTGCAACGCTGCAGGGTTTTTCACGCTCAAAAATGTCCTGTGTGTATCAAGAATGGTCCACCACCCAAAGAACATCCAGCCAAATTGACACAACTGTGGGAAGCATTGGAGTCAACATGGGCCAGCATCGCTTTCGACACCTTGTGGAGTCCATGCCCCAACGAATTGAGGCTGTTCTGAGGGCAAAACGGGGGGGAGGACTTCATATTAGGAAGTTGTTCCTAATGTTTGGTATACTCAGTGTATATATACACAGGGCCGGTTCCAGACATAAGCAACAGTCGTGGTTGCAACTTACCATTACGAGTAAGAATAGTGGAATAAACCAGGTGCAAATTCAGAATTTGGTTGTGCATCAGCAGTTTTTTGCTTGTTATGTCAGTCACTGACAGTCACTCAATTAGCCATGTCAGCTAACAACTTTTGATTGGTCGTTAGTCTAGCCAGCTACAGTGCATTCGGAAAGTATTCAGACCCCTTGACTTTTTCCACATTTTGTTAAGTTACAGCCTTATTATAAAATTGAATAAACTTTTTTRCCCCCTCATCAATCTACACATAATACCTCATAATGACGAAGCAAAACAGGTTTAAAGACCTGATTGGGGGAGTGCTGCAGAGATGGTTGTCCTCCTAGAACAGGCCTGGGCAACTCCAGTCCCCGGCGAACTGATTGGTGTCACACTTTTGCCCCAGCCCCAGCTAACACACCTGACTCCAATGGTCTGGAATTGCTTGGGCCTGTTCGAGAAGGTTCTCCCATCTCCACAGAGGAACTCTGGAGCTCTGTCAGAGTGACCATCGGGTTCTTGGTCAACTCCCTTACCAAGGCCCTTCTCCCCCAATTGCTCAGTTTGACTGGGCGGCCAGCTCTAGGAAGAGTCTTGGTGGTTCGAAACTTCTTCCATTTAAGAATGATTTGGGCCACTGTGGTCTTGGGGACATTCAATGCTGCAGAAGTATTTTGGTACCCTTCCCCAGATCTGTGCCTCGACACAATCCTGTCTCGGAGCTCTACAGACAATTCCTTCGACCTCATGGCTGGGATTTTGCTCTGATATGCACTGTCAACTGTGGGACCTTATATAGACAGGTGTGTACCTTTCCAAATCATGTCCAATCAATTGAATGTACCACAGGTGGACTCCAATCAAGTTGTAGAAACATCTCAAGGATGATCAATGGAAGCAGGATGCACCTGAGGTCAATTTTGTGTCTCATAGCAAAGATTCTGAATACTTATGTAAGTAAGGTATTTCTGTTTTTTATTTTTAATACATATGCTAAATAAAATAAAAGTTATTGCTTTGTTATTGTGGGGTATTGTGTGTAGATTGATGAGGGGGAAAAAAACGTTTTTTAAAAAGTAATTTAGTCCATTTTAAAATAAGGCTGTAACGTAACAATGTGGAGAAAATTCAAGGGGTCGGAATATTTTCCGAACGCACTGTATCTAAACTTGTTGTAATCGTGGACGAATACCGACCGGGCATGTTGTTGGTCATTCTGACTCAGATATCATATTAACATGGCATAAGTCATCACAAAATGTATAGAATTGCACAAATTTTGCTTTATAATGGCAAAAATGTCTCTCCACCCGATGGCAAAATGGGTAGAATTGCAGGAAATTTGCTGTAAAACAGCACAGTTTTTCTCTTTGCCCCATGGCAAAATGTGTAGAATTGCAGAAAAAATTGCTGCTGACACTCATTTGCTGCTGATACTCTGAACAGCAAGAGTCAATGAACAGCATTCTTGCATAAGTATTCCTCTTGTCCTGATGGGATAGGGCAGTGTGCAGTGTGATGGCGATTGCATCGTCTGTGGACCTATTGGGGCATTTTTCCTTCACTCTGCGGTCCAACTCATCCCAAACCATCTCAGTTGGGTTGAGGTCAGGTGATTGTGGAGGCCAGGTCATCTAATGCCAAGAGTGTGCCAAGTTGTCATCAAGGCAAAGGGTGGCTATTTTGACGAATCTCAAATATAAAACATATCTTGTTTGGTTACATTTTTCCATGTGTGTTATTTCATATGTTTGATGTCTTCACTATTATTCTACAATGTAGAAAATAGTACAAATAAAGAAAGACCCAAGGATGAGTAGGTGTGTCCAAACTTCTGACTGGTACATTATCTACCTCAAATACTACAGCACATTGATCTGGTGCTGGTGCAGTACTCACTGTAGCTCCATTCTTATTATTTTTCGTCTTGTTAATCTTTTTTCTTTTCATTGTTTTTTTCAAACTCCGCATTCTTGGGAAAGGCTCGTAAGCAAGCGTTTCGCGGTAAAGTATACACCAGTTGTATTCCTCGCATGTGGCAAATAAAAATGGATTTGATTTGGCACGCGCGTAAACTGCGCATCACCTGTTGTTTTTATTTATGGCCAAGACAGGAAAAACGGACAACCTTGCCTTGAGGAGATTCGATTAATCTGTCCCGGGACCCCGGGGAGGCGTGTTTTTCACCGGGTGAAATTTGATTGCATTCGTTTTAGAACCGGGCTTCCTCCCCGGCGTGAGCCAGGCGCCCAGTTCAAAGCACACGGCAAAGTCGGCTCAAAACAAAAGTGACGTGGTAATGAGTAGGATTCTGAGTTTTCACGTCAATGTGATTTGCTTTTGATAAAATCCCGTTATCTGATTTCCCAATGAAAACTAGTTTGACAATTCAAACATACATTTAATGGAAAATAGATGTATGTTTCTGGACGATGCATCATGCTGCGTTACACTGGCGCAGATTACGGTTCAATTTGAGATGTACACTCCTCCCTCACCGCTTTTGCCCGTTTCCTTCATGGGCCATAGACCGGTGCCCCGTGGTTCAGCATAATCGAATCCGGCCCTTGAGAATTGTGCGTCATCCAAAACAGCACTAGAGCGGCAGATATTCCATCTCGGACTGTATAAAATTGTACCACTAGACGCATATTGTGTTGGCATAGTGGTTCCATTCCATAGGCAACTAACCAATCAAAGACCTTCGTGAGTGTTGAGCGAGATGCGCGTATTTACAGTCTTCTAATAGCGTTGGCATAAAACTAGTGTCGGACTAGTCGTGTATCGGAAGGGCGATGCCAGGGATAACCAAGTATAATTTAGTGGATGATGCACAGGACTTGAGGATCCCCATGCACAACGAGGCYGCATTTCAGCATGGGGTCTGCTTTGAGGCAAAGGTAAGGTTACCTAGTAGGCTATAAACTACAGTAACCGCTTATCAATGTGGGGCAACAATGTAGTTAAGGATAACAGGAGTGACCCGGCGTCGCTTAGTAAATAATGAATTGATATCTAAAATGACATGACAGTACAATGTAATGAGGATATATTTACATGTTTTATTTTAATCGTACGCTAATATTACGCTGTGCTTGTTAATTTAATTCTAAATGCACTGTATTAGATTATAGGTTACAGTGCGCTCTTGACATCTATTAATTCATTTTATTAAGCTATATTATACCAACTTGTTTGCTATTCAAATCCATTTACAGTGCGTTAACAATTTATTCCGAATGTATAGTGAACTCCTTTTGACAAGAAGCAGTTGAGATCAGAGTAAGAGTTGAAGATATCAATAGGCTACTTGAATTACTAATGACGTCTCATAACTTTGTAAATATTATAGTACATTGGCAGTCTGGAAGTCGGTCGTCCAAATAGCCGAATGGAGATAGTGGCTGCAATGAGAAGGATACGGGTAAGGCACTTTCAACAATACAATCTGTGAGCCATACTATTAAATGTATTTCTCTCCCTTCCAGAAATGATTATTTTGCTATATATTAGGAATATTGCAATGCCCTTCAAAACTTGGACTGTATGTGTGTGTGTGTGCATGCACGTGCACGTGCTTGCATGCAAATATATTTTTAAGAGACTAATATTCTACTCTCTCACATTGGTATGGTATCTGCCTATCAAACAGAATGACATTGCCTCTTATCAATTATTGCAAGTCAATCATAATATTCTAAGGCTATAAGACTATAATAACAGTCTAAAGGCCCCCACAGACTACGATTTTAGCAGTCTTATGCCACGTTTTTGCGGACCCAGACAAAAAGTCCACGTCGTGGGCAAATTCTTAGGTCATAAATGATTGTCGGACATCTTGGCTCGTTCAGTGTGACAGCAGCTGTGTTCGAATACCCATACTAACATACTGTATACTACATACTTAGGGTGCGTTCGTAAATTCAGAGCGTTGTCAGATTGAGTTTTTCGCTCTCTGAGCGTTCAGAGCGCACACTAGATGCTCTGGCCGAGGAATAGGGTTGATCACAGCGTTCTGACCTCACAACGGCAGTCAAGCACCCAAGCTAACATTGGCTAGCTTGCTAGCTAATTCAAGACACAAATGAGAGGACACCTCACTCTGACCCTTTTACTCGCCCTAGCAGAGTTGGTTAGGCTGTTTTTATGTTATCCAGAGCATTGGTGACAGTAACTGTGCTGCTGGCAACAATTTAATTACGCTTTTTTGCCGACATTTACTGACACGGCCATATTCAACTGGTGTTGAGCGTTTGTAAATTCATTAGTTATTCTGCGCTCTTGCACACTCAGACAAGAGTGCTCTGAAATCGGAGTAGATAGCCAGAGAGAATTTACGAGCGCACCCTTAATGAGTATATACTACATACGAAATACTATTAGTTCATTTTAGTATACTGTAAATTAACTATCGTTTCAGTTGAGCATACTAGTGCTTTGCTTTTGCTATGCAACCTCTTGCTAGCTTGGCAGCATAACAAATGACTAGCTAGACATTTTACATTTTCGGGTGTGTTCGTAAATTCAATCTGGAGTACCAGAGAGCACTCAGAGTGCGCTCTGGGTGTTTGTAAATTCAGAGCATTGTCAAATTCAGAGTGTTTTGCTCTCAGAGCGTTCAGAGAGCACACTGGACGCTCTGGCGGAAGAGTAGGGTTGATCCGAGCCTTCTGACCTCACAACAGCAGTCAAGCACCCAAGATAACTTTGGCTAGCTACTTCCAGACACAAATGAGAGGACACCTCACTTTGACCATTTTACTCACCCTAGCAGAGCTGGTTAGGCTGTTTTTATGTTATCCAGAGCATTGGTGACAGTAACTGTGCTGCTGGCAACAATTTAATTATGCTTTTTTATTATTATTCATCAGTTATTCTGCGCTCTTGCACACTCAGACAAGAGTGCTCTGAAATCGGAGTAGATAGCCAGAATTAACAATGTCCATTGAGAACACACAACGACTATACCACTTAGCTAAGAATGACGTGAATAATCAAGTCAATAAACATTTTGTAGTTAGTTAAATAGCATATAGTTAATATACTGCCTGGCAAGTTCGATGTATTTAGTAGTCAACTAACGTTAGGTGGCTAGCTAACATACTGGTACATACAGCTGTAATGCTATGCGGTTCGTAAGGATAGCGTAGCCAACAAATTGTCAGCCAACGTAATGTAACTTATTTGACAAATCATTACTTTATTACATTGCTCAACATCTTCTTAACATTTTTCATAATTAGTTAAAGCAATGAATTTGTATCCTCTCTCATCGGACTTCGGCTGCATATTGTCCGCCATTTTCTTCAAATCTGAAAACTTGAAGCCACGGCCATTTTCTGAAGACATTTTTATTATTTTTTTTTTCACCTTTATTTAACCAGGTAGGCTAGTTGAGAACAAGTTCTCATTTGCAACTGCGACCTGGCAATTCCCATAGCATTATGGGTCCTAAAAGCATGGAAATAGTGTCCACTGTTTGTGTACTTCGTATTTTTGCGGATTTAATAGACATCCGGGAACTTTTGGCATACTAACTATATCCATACTATGACCAATAAGCCTACTACATACTCAATTTACGTCACAAATAGTACTGTTAGTGAGGTTAGTATGAGTATTCGAACACAGCTAAGGTCTGCCGATTAAGTACCACTATGTGCGGTCGTAGGCTCGGACAAAGTTATGGCAGTCAAAACTTTAGCATTTATAGTGTAGTGTTCCTGGTGTTACGAGCCGATGCCGGTGACTGACCAATGGGAACACGGTCGGCACTGAGTATACACACAATATTATGATTATTACGTTAGCTAACGTAGCCTCCCAATCGCAGAATGTGGCGATGGAATTTAAGCAAATCATACATTCTAGCCAGGTTGATATAAAGATTTTAATTTGACAACATCGCACAGTGTGACGGAAAAATAGTTAAAGACTGAATCCGACGTACAGTGTGGAAAGGCCTTAAACCAACCATCTCTTCTAATCTTATATAACCAATATTTCTAACCATCTCTGTTCGAAGAGTCCTCTTTCTAAATCTTAAAACCAATATCCCTAACCATCTCTTTAAGAGACATCCACTCCTCTGGAGAGATGAGACAGAGACGGCAATGGTGTCTTGCATTAACGGATACTGCAGTGGGCCAGAGTATTACAGTGTTACAGAGAGGATTTAACTGCTGCAGAGTCAGCTGGGAGAGCCAAATGTTACATTTAATCTAGTGATGCGTATGTGTCACACAGAGGTCGGCCAGTTCCTCAATGACACCCAGAGAGGGACAATTTCTATACGTTTTATTTTCACATGCACAAGTACAGTGAAATGCTTAAGTTGCCTGCTCTACCCAACAGTGCTGTAATCAATATCAAAATAGTTTAACAAACAAAATCTTTTTTACAAATTATAATAATAATTACATATCTGTCTCTTATACACATCTAGATGTGTATAAGAGACAGGTGTGTGTGTGTGTGTGTGTGTGTGTGGTGTGTGTGTGTGTGTGTAAGTGTTTGGGTGTTAGAGTGACAGTGTAGACGTGATAGGTGGATATACATGTGAACAGGGCTGGAAAGTAACTGGTAGCAAGAATATATAAATACTTAAGGTAATATACTAGTGGTAATATATGCATGTAAACAGGAGTAATAGTGACCAGTAGCAGGATAAATAGATAGATACTAATGGTAATCAATAATCAATGAACAGCAGTGTAGTGGTTGTATTTAACAATCTTATGGCCAGGGGATAGAAGCTGTTTAGGAGTATGTTGGTCTTGATGCACCAGTACCGTCTCCACCATCTGACGGGAGCATGGAGAACAGTCCATGTCTCGGGTGGCCAGTCTTTGGCCATTTTTAGTGCCATTCTCAGACACTGCCTGGCATGTATGTCCTGGATGGCTGTGAGCTCACCCCAAGTGATGCGCTGGGCCATCCGCCTCAACCTCTGTAGGGCATTCCTGTCGAGGGTGGTGCAGTTTCCATACCAGACAGTGATACAACCAGTCAGGAAGCTCTCAATGGAGCAGCTGTAAAAGGTTCTAAGGATGTCAGGAGCCATGGCAAATCGTTTCAGCCTCCTGAGGGAGAAGAGACACTGCCGTGCCTTCCTCACAACTGTGCTGGTGTGAGAGAACCATGATCCTCAGTGATGTGGACACCGAGGAACTTGAAGGTATTGACCCTCCACTGCGGCCCCATCGAAGTGAATAGGGCTGTGCACCTGCCCATGTTTCCTGAAGTCCACGATCAGCTCCTTGATCTTGCTGACATTGAAGGAGAGGTTGTTGTCCTGGCACCACATTGCCAGGCAGTGGTGTAAAGTACTTAAGTAAAAATACTTTGAAATACTACTTAAGTTGTTTTTTGGGTATCTGTACTTTACTATTTACTGTATTTTTTTAAAACTACTTTTACACCACTACATTCCTAAAGAAGATKATGTATTTGTTACTCCATACATTTCCCCTGACACCCAAAAGTACTCATTACATTTTGAATGCTTAGCAGTACAAGAGAACATCCCTGGTCATCCCTATTGCCTCTGATTTGGCGGACTCACAAAACACACATGCTTCGTTTAGAAATTATGTCTGAGTGTTGGAATGTGCCCCTGGGTATCTGTAAATAAATAAAAAACAAGAAAATTGTGCAATCTGGTATGCTTAATATATACACTACCAGTAAAGAGTTTGGACACACCTAGTCATTTAAGGGTTTTTCTTTATTTTTACTATTTTCTACATTGTAGAATAATAGTGAAGACATCAAAACGATGAAATAACACATATGGCGTCATGTAGTAACCAAAAAAGTGTTTAAAAAATCAAAATATATTTGAGATTTGAGATTTTTCAAAGTAGCCACCCTTTCATAAAATAGTCCATAGTCCAAAACTAAAAATGAAGGAAAAAGGAAAAAGTCAGCCAATAGAACATGCAGAATATCAATTCATTTTTACAGGAAAAGAAGAGCAGCATGGAGAATCTTCAAGCCTTTGACATGAGAGAATCCTGATTAGCCTTTTGGTGAGGATCGGAGGGGGGAAAAGTGCTTTTGATAAAAGTCCTCATTTGATCAATTCGACTTCTGATGTTGTATTTCCTCATTTGGGGAAAAACATGTTTATTTTAGATGAGTATTTGTCGTTTAGATGTCTGGTCCCTTTGACTGCAGTGAGGCAGCGGGAACGGTTCGAACTACTCAAAGGCAAGAATAAAAGCGGTGCACACTGCTGAGTCTTCCTTCATGTCTAATGCACTCTGAGGGGAGGGGGAACCTAGTTGCTGAAGACTTTGCCAGCTCTACAATCTGACTTTTCCTGTTTTCTTTCAGCCTTAGGCGACATTGTGTTGACCCAAACTTTGATTTACTCTCAGCAGCAGATGGTGTCTTGTAGGGACAAAGATGGTAAATACTTAAGTACTCACTCTCTGCCTCAAAGCACGTTTCTATCCCTTTACATCTCTACAGGAACTGTATCTCTGACAAGGTTGAGGAAAATTGGAATTGGAATCTAATTTTACTTCCTGAATACGAATGAATTGAAATGGATTTTACCCCAACCCTGCTCTGTGGTTATGTGCAAACTATAATGACATGATACACACACAAAGTCCATGATGTCACCCCTAGGCTATATACCGTGGGCTTGTATGGATCATTTTATATTCCAGTTTCATGTACAAATCTATGGAATTCACATTTCCCCCCACAGTATGAATTCAAATTGAAGAACATCAAGAAGAAGAAAGTCAACATCATCGTGTCTGCGGATGGTGTAAGGGTGGTTTTGCGGAAAAAGAAAAAGGTAAGTCCCCTTCAAAATATGAAATAACTGATGAAGTCAGAGTAGCTACCAAAATGATGGTCTTCATCATGAATTGTTCTATTGGAGAATGTGTGCCTTTTCTTACATTTGTATGAGCTTGACTGTCTTGTGCTCATAGTGAAAACTCACATCAACATTTCAGCCACTTAGCAGATGCCCTTATCCAGAGTAAGTTCCTTTTATTTATGTTTATTTTACCTTTATTTAACTAGGCAAGTCAGTTAAGAACAAACTCTTATTTACAATGACGGCCTACCCCGGACGACGCTGGGCCAATTGTGCGCCGCCCTATGGGACTCCCAATCACAGCCTGGATTCAAACCAGAGACTGCAGTGACACCTCTTGTTCTGAGATGCCGTGCCTTAGACCGCTGCGCCACTCAGGAGCCACTCGCTACACTCACATTAGTGAGTGGATACATTTCATTTGTACTTTTGTACATCAACTATTATTTTGCACCAAGGTCAATGATACAAGAAACTGAAACTGTTATGTTATTTCTTAGCCCATCATATTGAAGGGCTAGAGTTACTAAATGTTTCCACCAGTGTGAAGTGTGCAACTATTATTTTCCAGATGCAGTAAATCAAAAGGAAAATTCATCATCAATGATGAAAAGACGGTTCTATCGTCAAATGTGAACAGGCTTTCGTTGCGTATGGAGGCGGAATGGCTTATGGTTGTGAAATGTGGTGATTTGATGAATGATTGAATGCCATAGCTCTTTGTCCTTCATGGAAGCTGCAAGGTCCCTCATCTTGAGTGTCTCTGCAGATGGAAAAAGTTTAAGAACCTCCATATGTACGTATTTCCTATAGGTGAAACACTGACCCTAAGTCATGAGTCGTAGAAGTGAATTACAGCGTTGCGTAAGTGTTGTTGCTCTGTGGTTGTGTTCCAGAGGAAAGAGTGGTCTTGGGATGACAATACAGTCATGATAACACAAGACCCCATCTACAGGTAAAGACAGGCACCAAGTGCCCTCAAACATAACCCTCTTTAAGACTATTCTTTGGTATGTCCATACAAACACATTGATGATTTTTGATTGAGTAGTTCAGATTGAAATCAATCAAATTCTCGTGATCAAGATATTTCCCCGTCCCTTTTAGGATTTTCTATGTGTCACATGACGCGCAGGACTTGAAGATCTTCAGTTACATTGCGAGAGATGGAAAGAGCAACATGTTCCGTTGTAATGTCTTCAAATCCAAGAGGAAGGTAAGACCTTAGAGATCCTATAATTCTACAGTATACAGTTGAAGTCAGAAGTTTACATACACCTTAGCCAAATACATTTAAACTCAGTTTTTCACAATTCCTGACATTTAATCCTAGTACAAATTCCCTGTCTTAGGTCAGTTAGGATCACCACTTTATTTTAAGAATGTGAAATGTCYGAWTAATAYMWYYYYYYAWTYWTTTATTTCAGCTTTTATTTCTTTCATCACATTCCCAGTGGGTCAGAAGTTTACATACACTCAATTAGTATTTGGTAGCATTGCCTTTAAATTGTTTAACTTGGGTCAAACGTTTCGGGTAGACTTCTACAAGCTTCCCACAATAAGTTGGGTGAATTTTGGCCCATTCCTCCTGACAGAGCTGGTGTAACTGAGTCAGGTTTGTAGGCCTCCTTGCTCGCACACGCTTTTTCAGTTCTGCCCACACATTTTCCATAGGATTGAGGTCAGGGCTTTGTGATGGCCACTCGAATACCTTGACTTTGTTGTCCTTAAAACCTGTTACGGCTAGACGTTCCGCTAGCGGAACATCCGGTGAAATTAAATTATTAGAAATATTTAACTTTCATAAAATCACAAGTGCAATACACCAAAATTAAGCTGAACTTCTTGTTAATCCAGGCATTGTGTCAGATTTTAAAAAGTCTTTACTGTCACGACTTCCACCGAAGGTGGCTCCTCTCCCTGTTCGGGCGGCGCTCGGCGGTCGTCGTCACCGGTCTACTAGCTGCCACCGATTCCTTTTTCTTTTCTGTTAGTTTTGTCTTGATTGTTTTCACCTGTTACTTATTTGTTGTTAATTATTGGCCTATTTAATCTTACAGGGCCCGCCTGCTTTTGTACGGGCTTATTCTACCTGTCAGTGGTGTGATTGTTGTGTGAGTACGTATTTTGCTGTCTGTTATTTTCCCTAGTTTTGGGGACATACCTGTTTATTGGTATTTTTGCCTGTTTGTTGGCTAGACCCAGCTAAATAAAACGCATGCATTGGAAGCATTGCTCTCTGCGCCTGACTCCACACCCACCACTCCTAGCTATAATGATATGATATGATCCTTTGCTGTTGTTCTGGGATTGATTTGCACTTTTCGCACCAAAGTACGTTCATCTCTAGGAGACAGAACGCGTCTCCTTCCTGAGCGGTATGACGGCTTTGTGGTCCCATGGTGTTTATACTTGCGTACTATTGTTTGTACAGATGAATGTGGTACCTTCAGGCGTTTGGAAATTGCTCCCAAGGATGAACCCCAAAACAATTCTGAGGTCTTGGCTTATTTCATTTGATTTTCTCACGATGTCAAGCAAAGAGGCACTGAGTTTGAAGGTAGGCCTTGAAATATATCCGCAGGTTCACCTCCAATTGACTCAAATGATGTCAATTAGCCTATCAGAAGCTTCTAAAGCCATGACTTCATTTTCTGGAATTTTCCAAGCTGTTTAAAAGGCACAGTCAATTTAGTGTATGTAAACTTCTGAACCACTTGAATTGTGATACATTGAATTAAAAGTGAAATAATCTGTCTGTAAACAATTGTTGGAAAAATGACTTGTGTCCTGCACAAAGTAGATGTCCTAACCGACTTGCCAAAACTATAGTTTATTAATGACATGAAATTTGTTGAGTGGTTGAAAAACGAGTTTTAACGACTCCAACCTAAGTGTATGTAAACTTCTTACTTCAACTGAATGTTCTATGTGATGATTATATGGGTAAGAAGGGTGTAGCTCTCTGGGAGTGGGCTGAGTATGAGATTAAAGTTATCCACAGGTTCCAGATCAGTGATATATAATCCGCTTATTTCTACAGGGTATCAGATCGTGGCAGCAGCTGCTTAGGGAAGGGGCAGGGAATAGGGAGGGAAGGGGGCTGGGTATAGGGAATGTGCCATGATGCATTATATTTTACTTGGGACTCTTGGATCAATAGGGATCTTCGAGAGCTTAGTCTATACAAACACATACACACACGCTGTGCACGCACGCACGCACATGAACACAGTGCATACACATTTTATACACAGTACACACATCTGATGAATTTAAATTTCACATAACCCTGCATGCAAGAAAAATGATTGGGAAAATGAATGGCACGCGACTACCCCATAGTTGCATATGGAACAGCCACAATTTTCTGCATAACAAAAGCCTGGATAGCAACCCCACCAATGAGGTTGGCTCTCATCACTTCACCATGGATACCAGCCATGTACTGTAGACAGTGACTGAGTGAAGCAGCATACTAATGAGTGTCTGCGTTCCAAATGGCACCCTATTCCCTATTGGGGATTATGGGCCCTGGTCAAATGTAATGCACTGCGTAAGGAATAGGGTGCCATTTAGGACGCAGTCAGTGAGTGAGAAGGGAAGAAAGAGGCTTTTACTTCTGTCCTTAATGTCATCTTCAAGCTGTACCACCCACCGTCTTCACTTACCAGGGAACAGAGACGCAGGCTGCAATCCTGTGTAGCGTAGTCGTGCCATTCAGATGATTCCAGCCTTGAAGCTCTTATCTCAGGCTTCCAGATCGAACGTTGGCCATTGGAGGGGAGGGTGAAACGATGATACTGGGCTTGATTTACTGGACTTCATGTGGCTTCCCATGGATCACTGTATAGGGTTTATAGTATCCCCAGAATCGTAGTGTTTACCTTGTCACCCATGTGGCTCAGTTGGTTGAAGCACAGTGCTGGTTTCACAGGGGTTGTGGGTTCAATTTCAGCAGTGGCCATGCCAATAAGAAAATCTACTGAAAATGAAAAAATAGTGTTATAGAGTCTAGAACAGTAGTATACAGTTATCTACAGTTATATATGTCATGTGTGCTCCCTCTCCGGCCTCTAGGTCACCAGGCTGCTCGTTATGGCGCACAACTGTCACCATCGTTACGCGCACCTGCGTGTCTTCAGACTCACCTGGACTTCATCACCTCCCTGATTACCTTCCCTATTTATGTGTTTCTTATTGTGTATTATGTGTTGTTTCTTTTTTTTGAACACTCACTCCCTGAACTTGCTTCCCGACTCTCAACGCACATCGTTACAGAACAACGCTTCACCTAAGGGAAGCAAGTTGTGGGAGTGAGTATTTCAATAAATAAATACAACATAATACAAAATAAGAAACACGAACAACGCACAGACATGACACAGGAACAGAAACAATAACGCCTGGGGAAGGAACCAATGGGAGTGACATATATAGGGAAGGTAATCAGGGAGGTGATGAAGTCCAGGTGAGTCTGAAGACACGCAGGTGCGCGTAACTATGGTGACAGTTGTGCGCCATAACGAGCAGCCTGGTGACCTAGAGGCCGGAGAGGGAGCACACATGACATATATATAACTGTAGATTACTATATAACCAAGAGCGTTGCGCCTTGTAGGGTCTCAAGGAAAAACGGATCTGGAATGAACCAATCCGTTACAACGAAAGCATGCACCTACAGTAGATCAGTAAGGCTACGTCGCTGAATTACTGTGCGCTGTCAAACACTCTCCTCTCTCTTCTTTTTGTTCTCTTCCTCTTTCCATCCCTCACTCCCCCCTCTTTCTATCTCCCTCTCTTTCAACTGTTTCTCCTTTTATCTCCTTCCTACTATCCCCTCTTCCCTTCCTTCCTCTTGCCCCTTTCTCCACACCTGGTCCTGTCTCTGTCCTACCCTTCTCCTCTCTCTTTCCCCTCTCCTCCCTCCCCTCACCTACCTCTCTCCTGTCCCTCCATCAACTCACTTCCCCCTTCCCACTCCTCCCTCTCCCCCTTCCCCCTGCCCAACTCCAGTCCCAGGCCATGCGCATCGTGCGGACGGTGGGCCAGGCCTTTGACGTGTGCCACCAGCTGACCCTGCAGCAGACAGGGGAACAGATCTCAGAGGATGGAGGGGACACCAGCACTGCCGACGCAGAGGGGGCAGACGCAGTGCCAGGTGTGACTGGCATTTGCCCACGCACCATGCCGTCTTATTACATAGTACCTACTGTTTCATCTTTGCACAGTGGTGACATTCTCTACTGAGGCTGAATCAGTTAGAGATTGTCGTGTGTGTTGTGACTCCAGCGAGTGTGGAGAGCAGCCAAGTTTGAATTCCATGTTTCAGTTTTTTGGTCTGAGAAAAGCGCTATAAAAATATTATGTACTATTCATTTGTATATAAGGAATGGGTTATGTTATGTGTTTTTGCTGGTGATTGTTATTTTGTTTGTTGATGATCTCTTTCTCCCTCTCTCTCTCTCTCTATATATATATATATATATATCTTTCTCAGCCAAGAAGAGGTTGGCATTGTCTGATTCCACTGACCTTGAAGCCACTACAGAGGAAAGCATCGACCGTTTGTCATCCGACCAGGACAAGACCAAGAGCCAGGACCTCAGTAAAGATGGGAAGGTAATGTATATGACCTGGGTTGTGTTTATTAGAGCAAACTGGTGCATAATTTTTACAAAAAGAACTTCCCTTTTTCAGGACTCTGTCTTTCAAAGATAATTTGTAAAAATCCAAATAACTCCACAGATCTTCATTGTAAAGGGTTTAAACACTGTTTCCCATGCTTGTTCAATGAACCATAAACAATTAATGAACATGCACCTGTGGAACGGGGTGCTATATAGAACCACAAAGCACCTTATTTTTTGCAGTGTAAAGTTGTGTTACCCAACATATCCAGTGCCCTACAATTCCACAACCAAAGCTCATCCTTACAACATACGTTTGAGTAAAATAAGGTATTGAAATCGCCATCAGCTAACAAGTTCAAACCTCATACATACTCTAAACAGAACATGTTTTCTGCATATGATTTCTCCCTCAAAGGAAGCTTTATACAAATCAACAGCCGCTACGGAACGATCTAGTGTTGAACTGGGTTGATAGCTCATGTTTGTTGTCATAAGGTTGAGAAATATTTCACAGGGTTCTTGTAATATTGATGTGTTCCTATGGTTTATTGATGAAAACGCACAGCATGATGCTATCCAGTGCTCTACTAACCATCTTGTCATACCACCCACTTTCTCGCGCGCGCTCTCGCTCTCTCTCACTCTCGCTCTCTTGCTCTATCGCTCATTTAGAAGGACATTCTCTCAGTCAGAGTAGAGGGAAGTTGAACGGTCTGTCTTTTACTGTATACCATCAATAAACTAAACAAATAAACTGGTACACTAAGGATCATCCTAAAAAAACAAACCATACCTATATCTGAAATGAGCTGAGATAGAGTTAAGAGTCAATCTAGACTCTAGATGAGTTGTTTTACTGTGKCGTGGTAGATGTCTGTCTGGCTAACGTGCTGTACAATACAAGGAGGCGCTCAAAGACATCCATATTTACCATAAGACTGATAACAACCACTCTCTTTCAGTCCAATACTCTATTTTTCGATTTTGTTTCGATTTTTTTTTAAAGGTTAAATACACTACACTAAACGCAGAATAAAACAATTTATAAAGTCCCATGATGGTAGTGACTGCCCATTACTGCTTCACACGTATTTACCATATTTTATTGACATTACTTAACTTTAATAAAATATATCAGTTGTCTACTTTGTGCTTGGAAAATTCCAGAAAAGGATGTCATGGCTTTAGAAGCTTCTGATAGGCTAATTGACATCATTTGAGTCAATTGGAGGTGTACCTGTYGATGTATTTCAAGYCCTACCTTCAAACTCAGTGCCTCTTTGCTTGACATCATGGGAAAATCAYAAGAAATAAGCCAAGACCTCAGAAAACAAATTGTACACCTCRACAAGTCTGGTTCATCCTTGGGAGAAATTTCCAAARGCCTGAAGGTACCACGTTCATCTGTACAAACAATAGTACGCAAGTATAAACACCATGGGACCACGCAGCCGTCATACCGCTCAGGATGGAGACGCGTTCTGTCTCCTAGAGATGAACGTACTTTGTTGTGAAAAGTGCAAATCAATCCCAGAACAACAGCAAAGGACCTTGTGAAGATGCTGGAGGAAACAGGTACAAAAGTATTTATATCCACAGTAAAACGACTCCTATATCGACATAACCTGAAAGGGCGCTCAGCAAGGAAGCCACTGCTCCAAAACCGCCATAAAAAAAGCCAGACTACGGTTTGCAACTGCACATGGGGACAAAGATTGTACTTTTTGGAGAAATGTCCTCTGGTCTGATGAAACAAAAATAGAACTGTTTGGCCACAATGACCATCGTTATGTTTGGAAGAAAAAGGGGGAGGCTTGCAAGCCGAAGAACACCATCCCAACCGTGAAGCACAGGGGTGGCAGCATCATGTTGTGGGGTGCTTTGCTGCAGGAGGGACTGGTGCAATTCACAAAATAGATGGCATCATGAGGGAAAAAAATTATGTGGATATATTGAAGCAACATCTCAAGACATCAGTCAGGAAGTTAAAGCTTGGTCGCAAATGGGTCTTCCAAATGGACAATGACCCCAAGCATACTTCCAAAGTTGTGGCAAAATGGCTTAAGGACAACAAAGTCAAGGTATTGGAGTGGCCATCACAAAGCCCTGACCTCAATCCTATAGAAAATTTGTGGGTAGAACTGAAAAAGTGTGTGCAAGCAAGCAGGCCTACAAACCTGACTCAGTTACGCCAGCTCTGTCAGGAGGAATGGGCCAAAAGTCACCCAACTTATTMTGGGAAGCTTGTTGAAGGCTACCCAAAACGTTTGACCCAAGTTAAACAATTTAAAGGCAATGCTACCAAATACTAATTGAGTATGTAAACTTCTGACCCACTGGGAATGTGATGAAAGAAATGAAAGCTGAAATAAATTATTCTCTCTCGTATTATTCTGACATTTCACATTCTTAAAATKAAGTGGTGATCCTAACTGACCTTAAACAGGGAATTTTTACAAGGATTAAATGTCAGGAATTGTGAAAAACTGAGTTTAAATGTATTTGGCTAAGGTGTATGTAAAKTTCCGACTTKAACTGTACTACTTCAAATACTACTTGAGTAAAAGTCTYAAAGRATATGGTTTTAAATATAGTTAKGTTTCAAATGTAAATGTAATTGCTAAAAWATACTTAAGTATCAAAAGTAATAGTATAAATCGTTTAAGATACAGTAATGGGTTGCAAAATGCCAGTAACTTCCCCAAAATGTCCTGGTTTTCCTGAAAGCCTGGTTGGATTCCTGGAATCAGGAGGGAATAAGCAGCACATCTGGGAATCCTCCAACCAGGATTTCCTGAAAACCAGGGAATTTTGGGAAAGTGTTATCTTACAACCCTTGCAGCTCAACACTCTAACCACTTTACCCTGGSGRGGCAGGGTAGCCTAGTGGTTAGAGCATTGGGCTYGTAACCGAAAGGTTGCAAGTTCAAATCCCTGAGCTGACAAGGTACAAGTTGTTGTTCTGCCCCTGATCAAGGRAGTAAACCCACTGTTGGGTTAATTGAAAATAAGAATTTGTTCTTAACTGACTTGCCTAGTTAAATAAAGGTAAAAATAAACTGTGTATCCTTAGTCATTATAGATCATTAATCACTGACCTGGTCCTCATTTTCCCCATCCAAGGACCCAACCCAGCAGTTGACCTCATCCAGGTCGGGACAACCTGTGTCAAGCTTGCTAGCTGTGGACTGCTCTGTGGCACACCAAGTGCAGCTTCTCCAGAGACAGCTCCAGCAGCAGGAGCAGCAGGCCCAGGCTGCTGCAGCACAGGTAYACACACTTTTCCAAACAGTTCCAAATGATGGATTGCCTTGTTGAACGCAGCTCATGTGTGTGGGTCTGCGCTATTCAAACATGTTAATGTTCAGTTTGCCAAGGTTTCACTGTTTGTAATGGCAGTTTAGACCAGAAACAGGCGCTTTGATTTGCAGTGCYCTACACTACCTTTTCAGATTGTTAGCTTGCAACTTTAAACTGGAGTGTGTGAAGAGCACAAGTMGTTCAACTAGSGTTGCAAAGCTACCGGTAATTTACCAAAGTTACTGGGATATTCTGTAATTTTGATAATTAAGTGGTAATCTATGGCAATCTATTGTACTTTGGTCATTTATATTTGAATAACTTTWAAAAAATGTATTAATATATATAGTTTTCCTTTTTTATAACTTGTCCATATTGTCCGTGAGTTTCTAGWGGATACACCATATGGTTCAAGAGAAAATGTATTTAAAWAGCATCTAATCAACAATGGCATTATTTTTCAATTAACTCMGCAACTCTTCCAACTATTAACTTATTTCACAACTGCCACCAGTTTGGCGCCAAAACATTTATAACAAAATAAAATAAATAGAAGTGCGTAAAAAAGGATAGAAATTATATTTTATGCTGAAACCCTCATATTAAACACTAATGGTATTGACTAAATTGCTGGTTTGTATTTAAGGTGACGTTTTACAGCCTTGCCATAAAAATGTATTTTAAAATCGTCTTAGCTGTTTGATTATTTGATATATTTTACGCCGCGATACGGCCACACAGAGGGCCAGAGATATTTACAGACACCTGTGATAATCTGAAGTACCCAAAAAGGCCACTAGATGTCATATGATTAAAAAATATATAAAAACTTGAAAGTTAGCAAAATTCTGATAATTTACTGGTAACTTAGAATGTTTATATCCAGAAATATAACCTCCCTTTGCAACCCTAGGCTCATCTATTGTCCTACACGCAAACCTTTGGTTTAATTAGTTTTGGTTGCAACCCTGAGGTATCCCTATAATGATTGACAGTTCAACAAGGCAATTGTGGCTGTAAAGGGAGGACAAGACAGCGCTTTTCATCAAAGGTAGCGCTCATCTCGGCTGGAGTAATAACACATTCCTTATGGCTAATGAGCAAGCCAGCTCAACGGTGTCACTCTGTGCTCTCTTTTCTGTTTCTTGTTCTCTCTTCTCTTTCCTATAATCACATGGCTTGGTCTAATGAGGTTTGGGCTTGCTTTTGATTATAATGAGGGATTCTATCTAATGCTGATTGAACAGCGTCAGAATTGTAGAAGTGAAGAAACGTTTGCTTTGATCTTGATCAGTGGGTGTGTGTACCATGAATTTMAATTAGATCTTGTGTGGTGTGTGTTTGCAGTTGTGCGTGCCCCTGGTGTGTGAGTCTGCACACAAACATACCTACATACACTAKCGGTCAAACGTTTTAGAACACCTATTCATTCAAGGGTTTTTCTTTATTTTTTACTATTTTCTACATTGTAGAATAATAGTGAAGATATCAAAACTATGAAATAACACATATGGAATCATGTAGTAACCAAAAAAGTGTTAAACYAATCAAAATATATTTTATAAATAGCCATCGTTTCAAATAGCCACCCTTTGCCTTGATGACAGCTTTGCACACGCTCTGCATTCTCTCAACCAGCTTCATGAGGTAGTCACCTGGAATGCATTTCTTTTAACTTTTACTTGGTACCCATCCCGGATCCGGGAGCACCCCCCACAGTAAAAAAGCTGACTAGCATAGCCTAGCATAGCGTCACAAGTAAATACAAGCATCTAAATATCATTAAATCACAAGTCCAAGACACCAGATGAAAGATACAGATCTTGTGAATCCAGCCATCATTTCTGATTTTTAACAAGTGTGCCTTCTTAAAAGTTAATTTGTGGAATTTCTTTCCTTCTTAATGCATTTGAGSCAAACAGTTGTGTTGTGACAAGGTAGGGGGATAAACAGAAGATAATCCTATTTGGTAAAAGACCAAGTCCATATTATGGCAAGAACAGCTCAAATAAGCAAAGAGAAACGACAGTCCATTATTACTTTAAGACATGAAGGTCAGTCAATACGGAACATTTCAAGAACTGTGAAAGTTTCTTCAAGTACAGTTGCAAAAAACATCAAGCGCTATGATGAAACTGGCTCTCATGAGGACCGCCACAGGAATGGAAGACCCAGAGTTACCTCTGCTGCAGAGGACAAGTTCATTAGAGTTACCAGCCTCAGACATTGCTTCACAGAGTTCAAGTAACAGAAACATCTCAACATCAACTGTTCAGAGGAGACAGTGTGAATAAGGCKTTCATTGTCGAATTGCTGCAAAGAAACCACTACTAAAGGACACCAATAAGAAGAAGACACTTGCTTGGGCCAAGAAACACGAGCAATTGACAAATTGGAGAGTCCAAATTGGAGATTTTTGGTTCCAACCACCGTGTCTTTGTGAGACGCGGTGTGTGTGAACGCATTATCTCTGCATGTGTCTTTCCCACCGTAAAGCATGGAGGAGGAGGTGTTATGGTGTGGGGGTGCTTTGCTGGTGACACTGTCTGTGATGTATTATTACACTTAACACTTATTACACTTAACCAGCATGGCTACCACAGCATTCTGCAGTGATACACCATCTCATCTGGTTTGGGCTTAGTGGYACTAGTATTTGTTTTTCAACAAGACAATGACCCAACACACCTCCAGGCTGTGTAAGGGCTATTTGAGCAAGAAGGAGAGTGATGAAGTGCTGCATCAGATGACCTGGCCTCCACAATCCCCCGACCTCAACCAAATTGAGATGGTTTGGGATGAGTCGGACCGCAGAGTGAAGGAAAAGCAGCCAACAAGTGCTKAGCATATGTCGGAACTCCTTCAAGACTGTTSGAAAAACATTCCAGGTGAAGCTGGTTGAGAGATTGCCAAGAGTGTGCAAAGCTGTCATCAAGGCAAAGGGTGGCTATTTGAAGAATCTCAAATATAAAATGTATTTTGATTTGTTTAACACGTTTTTTTTGTTACTACATGATTCCATYTGTGTTATTTCATAGGTTTGATGTCTTCATGATTATTCTACAATGTAGAAAATAGTAAAAATAAAGAAATACCCTTGAATGAGTAGGTGTTCTAAAACTTTTGACCGGTAGTGTATCTGCGTATGTGTGTGTATACACTCTCACATCTCTTCTACGTGTGCCTACCTAGGTGCGCGTTCTCCAGGACCAGCTGTCAGTGGAGGTGTGTGCCAGGACAGACGCCCAGGCCCGGGTCCAGAGACTCCTACTGCAGAACACTGATCTACTGCAGCACATCTCCCTACTGGTCAATCAGATCCAGGAGCTGGAGCTCAAATCTGTTGCAGGACTCAGCTCCAGTGAGTGATGGTTCTTCTTCTTCTTCCCATTTGTATTATTTATTAAGGATCCCCATTAGTTCCTGCCTTAATGTTGCTGGACCCTATTCCTGGGGTCCAGCAACATTAAGGCAGTTATGTACAATCAAAAATATTACATGACATCTCATTAAACTTTTCACAATACATTATGTGTGTGCCCTCAGGCCACTACTCTACTACCACATATCTACAATACATAATCCATGTGTACTTGTTTGTAGAGTGTGTGTGTGTGTGTGTGTGTGTGTTATAATGTGTATGTGTATGTCTGTGTGTGTGTGTGTGTGTGTCTCTTCACAGTCCCCGCTTTTCCATGAAGTGTATTTGTATCTGTTTTTTAAAATCTGATTCTACTGGTTGCATGGCTCTATGTAGTAACATGCGCCTCCCATAGTCTGTTCTGGACTTTGGGATTGTGAAGAGACCTCTGGTGGTATGTCTTGTGGGGTATGCATGGGTGTCCAAGCTGTGTGCTAGTAGTTTAACCAGACAGCGTTACTCCAGGGTTACTCCAAGCAATTTAGTCACCTCACAATGCTCATTTTCCACCTTATTCATTACTAGATTTAGTTTATTGTTTACTCCATGTGTAACTCTGTGTTGTCTGTTCACACTGCTATGCTTTATCTTGGCCAGGTCGCAGTTGCAAATGAGAACTTGTTCTCAACTAGCCTACCTGGTTAAATAAAGGTGAAATAAAAATTTTTTTAAAAAGTTGAGGTTTAGGGTTTAGTGAATGATTTGTCCCAAATAAAATGGTTTTAGTTTTTGAAATATTTAGGACTAACTTATTTATTGCAACCCATTCTGAAACTGACTGCAGCTCTTTATTATGTAAGGTAAGGGTCCTAGAKAGCTGCCCTGGGGAATTCCTGATTCTACCTGAATTATGTTGGAGAGGCTTCCATTAAATAACACCCTTGGTGTTCTGTTAGACAGGTAACTCTTTATCCACAATATAGCAGGAGGTGTAAAGCCATAACACATAAGTTTTTCCAGCAACAGACTATGATCGATAATGTCAAAAGCCGCACTGAAGTCTAACCAAACAACTCCCACAATTTTTTTATCATCAATTTCTCTCAGCCAATCATCAGTCATTTGTGTAAGTGTCTTCCGTACATGTTGAATCTCCTTCCCTATAAGCATGCTGAATGTCTGTTTACTGTAAAAAAGCATTGTKTCTGGACAAGCACCATTWTTRCCAAAKGTTTACTAAGGGTTGGTAACAGGCTGATCGGTCGGCTATTTGAGCCAGTAAAGGGGYCTTTACTATTCTTTGGTAGCGGAATTACCACACAAGATCTAATTAAAATTCATGGTACACACACCCACTGATCAAGATCAAAGCAAAATTACTTTTCCTTCCCACCAAGCCAGAATCTCTTACTTTTTCTTCATCCCTTCGCTCTTTGATTGTCTGCCTTTCTTTATTCCTCCTTCTCCCTTCATCCCTTGTTCTCTTCATCCCTCTCTCTCATCTCTGTCCCTCTCTTCTTGTGTCTCCCTCCCCCTCACTTCTATTTATCTTTTTCTCTCCCTCTCTGTTCATCCATCTCTCTCTCTCTTACTTCATCCACCTGTCTCTTCATCCCTCCCTCTCTCCTCTCATCTCTCCCCCTCTCTTCATCCCTGTTTCTCCACTCGCCCTCTCTTCATCCTTGTTTCTCTTCTCCTCTCTCACCCTCTCTTCATGCCTCCCTTTCTTCTCTTTCTTTGGTTCTCTTGCTCTTCCTTTCACACAGAGGGGATTCTGTACTGTTATGTAAACTCASCAAAAAAAGAAACGTCCCTTTTTCAGGACCCTGTCTTTCAAAGATAATTCGTAAAAATCCAAATAACTCCACAGATCTTCATTGTAAAGGGTTTAACTTCTTATGGCTGCAGGGGCAGTATTGAGTAGCTTGGATGAAAGGTGCACAGAGGTGCCCAGWGTAAACGGCCTGCTCCTCAGTCATAGTTGCTAATATATGTATATCATTAGTAGTATTGGATAGAAAACACTCTGAAGTTTCTAAAACTGTTTGAATTATGTCTGTGAGTATAACAGAAGTCATATGGCAGGCAAAAACCTGAGAAAAAATCCAAACAGGAAGTGGACATTTTGAGGCTGGTCGATTTTCAACCAAGATCCTATTGAAATCACAGCGAGATATGAATGAGTTTCCTATGGCTTCCACTAGATGTCAACAGTCTGTAGAACCTTGTCTGATGCCTCTACTGTGAAGGGGGGCCAAATGAGAGGGGAATTAGTCAGGTCTGCCATGACCTGACCATTCTTTGACCATGCACGTTCACATGAGAGGGAGCTCAATTCCATCGCTCATCTGAAGTCAATGTAATTCTCCGGTTGGAACGTTATTCAAGATTTATGTTAAAACATTTTAAAGATTGATTCAATACATCGTTTGACATGTTTCTACTGACTGTTACGGAACTTTTGGACATTTCGTCAGCTTTTAGTGAACGCCCTTCCTGACGTTAGATTTGTTTACCAAACACGCTACAAAAATAGCTATTTGGACATAAATGATGGACATTACCGAACAAAACTAACATTTCTTGTGGGAGTCCTGGGAGTGCATTCCGACGAAGATCAGCAAAGGTAAGTGAAGATTTATAATGCTTTTTATGAGTTTTGTTGACTGCACAATTTGGCGGGTAACTGTATGGCTTGCTTTTGTGGCTGAACGCTGTTTTCAGATTATTGAATATTGTGTTTTGCCGTAAAGCTTTTTGAAATCTGACACAGCGGTTGCATTAAGAACAAGTGTATCTTTAATTCTATGTAAAACATGTATCTTTCATCAAAGTTTATGATGAGTATTTCTGTTATTTGACGTGGCTCTCTGCAATTTCTCCGGATATTTTGGAGGCATTTCTGAACACGGCGCCAATGTAAACTGAGGTTTTTGGATATAAATATGAACTTAATCGAACAAGACATAAATGTATTGTGTAACATGAAGTCCTATGAGTGTCATCTGATGAAGATCATCAAAGGTTAGTGATTAATTTTATCTATTTGTGCTTTTTGTGACTCCTCTCTTTGGCTGGAAAAATGGCTGAATTTTTCTGTGAGTTGGTGGTGACCTAACATAATCGTTTATGGTGCTTTCGCTGAAAAGCCTATTTGAAATAGGACACTTTGGTGGGATTAACAACAAGATTACCTTTAAAATGGTATAAYATACATGTATGTTTGAGGAATTTTAATTATGAGATTTCTGTTGTTTGAATTTGGTGCCCTGCACTTTCACTGGCTGTTGTCATATCATGCCATTAACGGGATTGCAGCCAAAAGAAGTTAAACACTGTTTCCCATGCTTGTTCAATGAACCATAAACAATTAATGAACATGCACCTGTGGAGCGGTCATTAAGACACTAACAGCTTACAGACGGTAGGCAATTAAGGTCACAGTTATGAAAACTTAGGACACTAAAGAGGCCTTTCTACTGACTCTGGAAAAACACCAAAAGAAAGATGCCCAGGGTCCCTGCTCATCTGCGTGAAAGTGCCTTAGGCATGCTGCAAGGAGGCATGCGGACTGCAGATGTGGCCAGGGCAATAAATTGCAATGTCTGTACTGTGAGCGGCCTAAGACAGCGCTACAGGGAGACAGGACGGCCAGCAGATTGTCCTCGCAGTGGCAGACCACGTGTAACAACACATGCACAGGATCGGTACATCCGAACATCACACCTACAGGATGGTGTGATCTTCGGTACAGGTACAGGATGGCAACAACTGTGAGGTTGTTGGTGAATGGAGAAAGGCGGAGTCAGGCGCAGGACACAGAGATGAGTATAGTCTGACAGTTTACTCAAAAATAAAGAATAATATTCCAACACGGAAAACACAAAATATCCAAAGCACAAGAACACGAACCCACATGACACACAATAACGCACAAAACAGAGAGAGAAGCCAGAGGGTTAAATAAGGAACATAATTAATGGAATAGAAATCAGGTGTGTATAATGAAGACAAAACCAAACGAAAATGAAACATGGATCGGTGGCGACTAGAAAGCCGGTGACGTCGACCGCCGAACGCCGCCCGAACAAGGAGAGGGACCAACTTCGGCGGAAGTCGTGACAACAACAACTGCCCGAGTTACACCAGGAATGCACAATCCCTCCATCAGTGCTCAGACTGTCCGCAATAGGCTAAGAGAGGCTGGACTGAGGGCTTGTACGCCTGTTGTAAGGCAGGTCCTCACCAAACATCACCGGCAACAACGTCGCCTATGGGCACAAACCCACCGTCGCTGGACCAGACAGGACTGGCAAAAAGTGCTCTTCACTGACGAGTCGCGGTTTTGTCTTTGCGTTTATCGTCGAAGGAATGAGCGTTACACTGAGGCCTGTACTCTGGAGCGGGATCGATTTGGAGGTGGAGGGTCCGTCATGGTCTGGGGGGGTGTGTCACAGCATCATCGGACTGAGCTTGTTGTCGTTGCAGGCAATCTCAATGCTGTGCGTTACAGGGAAGATCCTCCTCCCTCATGTGGTACCCTTCCTGCAGGCTCATCCTGACATGACCATCCAGCATGACAATGCCACCAGCCATACTGCTCGTTCTGTGTGTGATTGCCTGCAAGGAATGTCAGTGTTCTGCCATGGCCAGTGAAGAGCCCGTTCTCAATCCCATTGAGTACGTCTGGYACCTGTTGGATCGGAGGGTGAGGGCTAGGGCCATTCCCCCCAGAAATGTCCGGGAACTTGCGGGTGCCTTGGTGAAAGAGTGGGGTAACATCTCACAGCAAGAACTGGCAAATCTGGTGCAGTCCATGAGGAGGAGATGCACTGCAGTACTTAATGCAGCTGGTGGTCACACCAGATACTGTCTGTTACTTTTGATTTTGACCTCCCCTTTGTTCAGGGACACATTATTCCATTTCTGTTAGTCACATGTCTGTGGAACTTGTTCATTTTATGTCTCAGTTGTTGAATCTTATGTTCATGCAAATATTTACACGTTAAGATTGCTGAAAATAAACGCAGTTGACWGTGAAGACGTTTCTTTTTTTGCTGAGTTTTTWAAATAATTGTCCACATTGACATCACAGCTCGTAAGCAACACTGTCATCTTGCCCTTTCGAATCTATCATCATCTCCTCTCTCAGTCCTGTCCTCAACTCACTTCCTCTCGCTATATTCCCTCCACTCATCTTCTTTCCTCCATTCCAACAAATTCTCTCTCTCTCTCTTCTCTCCACAGTGGGCTCCCAAGACAGTCTGCTGGAGATTACCTTCCGTGCCAAGCCCCCCTCCGTGCTACATGACATCACCACCACCCACACCTCCATGGGCCCCCTGCAGGGTCAGCCCCAGATAACCAATGGCCCCTGGGCCTCCATCCTACCAGGGGCCTCTCCTCCAGGGACCAGGGCCCCGGACAGCCACTCTCTGGGCCCGGGCGGAGTGAGGCTGGAGTGCTTCCGCTTCCCCCGCAGTGGGGGAGGGGACAACCACGAGAGCCAGAACCAGGAGGCTGAGAGTCCATGCTCGGGCTGCCCAGGCGGGGACTCCCCTCTYGGGGGAGGGGAGGTTCTTGGAGCCCTGGAGCTCCTCCGTTTCCGGGAGTCGGGGATTGGTTCGGAGTACGAGTCCAACGCGGATGAGAGCAGTGACAGGGACAGCTGGGGGCGGGGCGAGGGGACACGACCTGAGGGCGCGGCACTCCTGTTCAACGTAATGAATGCGGAGAGCCCCGCGGACTGTCTGGGTGATGAGGTGGCCGTGTAGCCCTCCGCGGCTTCGACTTCACCCAAGAACGAAATCATATCACACAGTCTACAGTTCTACAGTTCTATGGTGTTAACTGTTCACCGCCCTCCAAACTCTGCTCTGCAGTCCTTTTGTTTGATATTTGTTTATAGTTGTTGTTTGTGTGTTGCATTTTTTGTACTTGTTGGATATTTTATTATTCGTTTTTGTTTATATTTGGTCACATTTGTCTGATGTTTGTTTATATGTGTTGCAGTTATTTCCATGTGTTTCTTGAATGTGTTTACATTTGTCCATATATTTTGTCTCGGCACTTGACTTGCTGCTGCTGTTCCTGCTCTCCTGGGCTTACTGCAGTGTAGTTGTAGTCTGTGTCACAGCCGTCTAAATATATGGTTCTGGTCTGTGTTATTGAACCATTGTGTAGTAGTGAAACACACCCAGCATGGCCAGTCGTTGGCGTTGTTTTTTGATGAAAAGACTTTGAATGGATTGAAAATGAATAAACGTCTAATGTAAAGACTGTGTACTTCAAAAGCCTGCTGTACTGTAGTGCTGTATTACATGACTGCATCTCATTTGTGATGGACAATTGATTCAAGACAGTTTACAAGTTCAAGTTTTCCTCCACCATGATGCTCCATGCAATATGTCCTCTTTCCCAAGAGTTTGGTGCAATTCACTTTTGAGCAAACTCAATATCATACACCCAAATAGTTGTTGTGTTTGGTGTTGTTTGTTTGGTGCAATTGAAGAAAATCATGAAAATTAGTTGTCTTTTGTTGAATGACAACACACACTTCATTGAATGATCCCTACTCTTGACCAATGACTGATGAAGGGGCGTAGACTTCGGCTCCGAACTTCAGCTTGCCTCAATATTTTTTTGTGTGTTCACAAACAGCCGAACAAACCCTTGCCGAAGACCAAAACGAACAAATACGTCACAAAATGGCGTCGTAATATATGCATGAACTGTTCCGAACTGTTTCGGAAGGGAAGTACGCGGACGCCTTAGGTGTACAATATATCTCACCACAGATATTTACCATCTCTCCCAATACAAGGCATGCTAGGGTTTAGATGGAACCAATAATATCTTACTAATCTCTAATAGAGAAGAGGTTTGAAGCCAATTGAATATCACTTAGCCAAAATGTTATTACGCCTATATCTACTGTAGCTCAACATAGCTATTTTCCCTCTCTCCCAAGATTAAGGCGGTTAGGATTCAGTTTGGAGCCAACAATATATCACTACTCTTTAGACATTTACTGATTTTATCATCCCCCTAAGGACAATTTGTTTGCAACACAGAGGTGTGTGTAACAAAATCATCAGCAGCATATGTYGCAGGTTCTCCTCTCCCTGCAGCTTGGCTGTCACTGCTCCCTCATGTCTCCGTACTGCACCAAAGCAGCACTGTCATGTTCTAATGGCCCAGCTGTCAAACAGCAGGACTTTTTGGACTCAGCTCCAAGCCTCTGACTCATCGTATTGGGGCCACGTCTTTGAGCACTCTCCAAATCGATACATCTCTCTCACTCTCTTTTTTTGTGTGTTTTACTCTCTCGCTCTCTCTCTCCCTCACACACACACAGCTTTCCGATCACACACACACTCTTTTTCCCTGTCACCCTCCATTTTTGTGTTTTACTATTTCGCTACTCTTTCTTCTCTCTCAATCGTTTATTTTCAGGGTCATGTCTTTTCTGATATGAAAGTGTACAAAAAGTTGAAAGGGAAGATACATTCAGTTGGACAACTAAGTGCATTCAGTTAGGTGTGATGTCACTAATGCTCTCCTCACTGAATTAAATGCCCATTCTCAAATGCCATGTTCGATGTATCTCCTCTTTTAGCTCATCTGAATGAATTAAAAATAACTTACTGTCTTAGTAGGTGTCCCAAATGGCACCCTATTCCCTATGTAGGGCACTGCGTTTGACCAAAACCTGATCAAAATAAGTGCACTACATAGTGAATAGGGTGCCATTTGAGACATATCCTTAGTTCGCCTTATCCAGACCTGGGTTCAAATACTATTTGAAATCTTTCAAATACTTTGAGCATCCGCTTTAAGATGGGCGGGGGGCTGCACTTTTGGGACTGTTCTATTACATCCATTGCAAAAGGCAAGCTCAATCAAGCACAGCGGAAGTATTTGAAATTATTTCAAATAGTATTTGAACCCATGTCTGCTCTTATCATATTCAGCACCGATTCTCCTCTGGATATGACTTTCCGTTCTCCAACTAATGTTGACCTTTTCAAATAGCTGTCTCTCTGGGTATTTATAGCTATTTTCTGTCTGTGGACTGTGTTGAGATCATTTTGAAGGGTGCCGGCCTAACCGGGAGAGTGAGAAGACAACAGCGCTGGTCTTTGGATTGGGTCAGTACCCTTGGGAGCATTCGTTAAGCTCAACGTGACAAGACTACTGACACCTCCCTGTTGCCTAACTTTGGGTTGCTAATGAGGTAGAACACATAAATGTTGGACATGCTACAAAACATTTGATGTTTATGGAATCGAGTGTTTTGACTCATCAGAGTTAAAAAAMAGTTCTGAAGGTGTGTGCCCCTGTCTGATGGTTGACTGCATGACTAGATAGCTGATATGACTGTCATTTCTAAATCASTATTTTCAGTGCTTCAGCTTAAAGTGCAGCCAAAAGTTCCATGAATATCAAGAAAAATATTCAGCTTTAAAAAAAAATATTAATTTGTAAATATTAATTCAAACATAATTCCACTTRGAAATTATTGGGTATTATGTGTAGGCCAGTGACACAAAATCTAAATGTAATCCATTTTAAATGCAGGAAAAAGGAAAGTGGTGTGAATACTTTCTGAAGGCACTGCAGCCGATTCAGTCAATAATTTCTAAATCACAAATTTAACGCTTCAGTTAAAAGTACCTCCAAAAGTAGGTGACACTTGCTCAACAAATCCTACATTATCAGCTTAAACACATGTTTTAACCAGATAATGTAACAATCCCATCAATATTTGAGACAGAGATAGTCACACCCTATTTCTTCGGGTTGTCAGAGTATWTTGTCAAAAAGCACAACTCTGTAGGACTGACACACCCTGTATTGAGACTACAAAGTAAAGTAGTAAAAATTGCAGTATGGTAACAGCCCAAATATGCTCTTTGTGCTTTGAGGTAACACTCACAGTGGCCTGCAGATGAGTACTCAGAAGAGCACTGTGATAATGATTATTGGAAATTAGAGAACAAAACCTGGGCCCACAAACATCACACACAGTCAGAACAATGTTTATTATATCCTTTTCATATAATAAAACCTAGTTATCATTTTTGCTCCTGACACTGAAGGCATGTCTAGCCTATAGCTACAAAATATCMAGCTTACTCTCAAACAAGGACCAATAACAATTAGGCTATCTATGTATAGAGGTCAGTCCCTCCTATCTCCATCTGTGGTCGGTCTTTTATGGAMGCGGAGAGTGTTTACTCCTGTCAAAATCTGTCCACGATAAGCCGACCGATAAGAAAACCGCCTGCCTTCTCGCCTTTGGCAAGTACGGGSAGCTGCAGCTCAATACGGTGACCGAAGTATGGGTGTGTCTAAAGGATGAGTGTATGGAAAGAAAATCAGCTAATTGGCAAAAAAYAAATCGCTCCCATAATTTTATTTCAAGTAGGATAGCAGCCCGCACAAGAAATGACTAATATTGATAACCATCTAGATGTCACCTTGATATGTACATACAATCTACGCAATGGGAGGGCATGAACGGCAACAACACAGGGACACAGCGCCCTTCCCTCCCGCTTGACAAGCACTACTGTCCTGCAACGGCCTGCGAAGTAGCCAGCTACCTAGTAGCCAATATCAGGGTGACAGTCACAGTAAGCACACYCATACCAACGCATGAAGCAACAGTACACCGATCATGAGTAGGTCTACTTTTAATACAAAATAAACAAGTCAGTTTTATAACCATTTTTTTTATTATTATTTGTATAAAACTAACAGTGAAATACGACTCCGACTCAAATGTATGGTAGTTTCGTGGTAAGATACAAAATAAACACTGCCCAATCAATCAAAACCGTTTAACCTGTAGCAGAGCGCTTTCCCCACGCCCCCTTGCTTTTGACACACCCACTTCTTTCCACACACCCACTCATTCAGACACACCTACTCTCCATACTCCGGTCGCCCTATTGTAACGCAGCTACCCCCTTCTCACCTTTGYAACAACGACTTCAGTTGTTGGAACGGTCACTCGACTATCTTGTRAATATAATAGAAYAGATTTAGTTATGGTCAAGTACTTCCATATTATTGCTTTCTTAGAAAGGCATTGGCTGTTTGGGATTTCACGCCCACAATACGTAAACATGGATGAGTAGGCTAGTGCGAGAAGTTTTGATTAATCTTTTGCTTTCCTAAAAGCAATTCCAAGAAAACATTCAGCAACATTCAAAACAGAATATAATTTAATAATAATATAATTTAACAGTGATATAATTTAACTTTCGATATGTACATATTGAATACCATATTGCCAAGACTGGCTATACTGCCATTCTTCCTTTACTTCCGAAATCCCTATGGTCAGTCCGTTCACAGTTGATTCACAGCTGATCAATGTTGTGTGTGAAAAGTGTTAATCAGACAGAACTGATCTGATAGGAGGACCAGGATCCAGATGTTTTTCTACATGATGAACTGTGTGTGCAGTAACTCCCAATAACCACCATTTCTCACACCCTAATCTGTTTCACCTGTCTGTGATTGTCCTCACCCCCCTCCAGGTGTCGCCCATCTTCCCTATTATCCCCTGTGTATTTATGCCTGTGTTCTCTGTTTGTCTGTTGCCAGTTCATCTTGTTTGTCAAGTCAACCAGAGTTTTTGTCTCAGCTCCTGCTTTTCCCAGTCTCTCTTTTTCTCGCCCTCCTGGTTTTGTCCTGACTCTGAGCTCGCCTGCATGTCCTGACTCTGAGCCTGCCTGCCTGACCACTCTGCCTACCCTGAGCCTGCCTGTCGTCCGGTACCGTTGCCCCACCTCTGGTTTACTGACCCCTGCCTGCCTTGACCTGTCTATTGCCTGCCCCTGTTGGATTATTAAACCATTGTTAATTCGACGTTGTTTGCATCTGGGTCTTACCTTCATAGCTGATACTATTATCACTAACTCAATTTAACTCCCAGTAACCACCAACTATCACAAACTAAAACTAACTCCAAGTAACCACCACTAACTATCATAACTCAAACATACTACCAAAAACTCAAACGTACTACCACTAAGTCAAACAACAGATGTGGGATCTTAATTTGGTCACCCTTTTGCAGAAGAACTTTCCTACAATGCAGGAAATTKAAAACTTGTAGTGTTGAAGTTTGTKATTTCCACTTTGAAATTTCAGACTTGACTGTACAAAACCTTAACACCTGTTCTTTCCATGACATAGACTCACCAGGTGAATGCAGGTGAAAGCTATAATCCTTTATTGATGTTTACTTGTTAAATTCACTTCATGTTAAAGAAGGAATTTTAAGCCTTGACATAATTGAGTCATGGATAATAATATGTGTGTGCCACTCAGAGGGTGAGGGGGCAAGACAAAAGATATACGTGCCTTTGAACAGGATATGGTAGTAGGTGCCAAATGCACCGGTTTTGTCAAGAACTACAACGCTGCTGGGTTTTTCACGCCCAACAGTTTCCGATGTGCGTCAAGAATGGTCCACCACCCAAAGGACATCCAGCCAACTTGACACAACTTTGGGAATTATTGGAGTCAACATGGGCCAGCATCCCTGTGGAACACTTTGTAGAGTCCATGCCCTGACAAATTGAGTCTGTTCTGAGTAATTGACCATTAATTAACATAAACACATTTAGCATCTCCTGGCTTCGACACTGCCACTGATGCAGACCTTTGAAGCGTCTACACTTTAAAAAGTCTAATAAATCCATGTAATATAGCTTACACTTTCACAATAAATCCAGTATTCATTTTAGACAGGTCTGAAGAAACATGATAAGAAGAAAATGTTGTCTATTTCAGAAGAACAGAATAGCATACTCTGAGTTATTTTAGATCCTGATCTGACTATGCCATATGGCTGTGGGCTACACTCATGTAGTAGGCAAGATTTGCTTACAATTCTGTGGCATTATTTTAGAGTATTTTAGAGTATGAAGAATACAATTGAACAAAGCTGAATAAAATACAAAGGKTATTTTCTCCAAACGTTTTGAGGGAGTGCGCACATGCGGCTATTCTGTGTTGAGCGATTAACAAAGAAACAGGTACTCCTATATGCTTCATTTAGAGTTATTTGTGTAACTTTAGTTGTGATACAAACATTGGGTTATATATTTTATTTTYTATAAATTCTAAGGCTGCATGATGCAACTCTAATGATGATTTGAAAAAAGTTGAATGGAAGGCATGAGATCTGCTTTTTTTGTGCAGGCTGTACACACTTCATCAGTCTCTCATTCACAATTTGAGAAACACTTGATAATGCCTCGAATTAACCCGGAGGCATTGTCACGCCCTGACCTTAGAGAGACTTTTTATGTCTCTATTTGGTTTGGTCAGGGTGTGATTTGGGGTGGGCATTCTATGTTTTGTTTTCTATGTTTCTTTATTTCTATGTTTTGGCTGGGTATGGTTCTCAATCAGGGACAGCTGTCTATCYTTGTCTCTGATTGGGAACCATACTTAGGTAGCCCTTTTTCCCTCCTTTCAGTYTGGGTAGTTAACTTTGTTTGTGGCACTAATGCCCTGTAAGCTTCACGGTTGTTTCTTTCTTTCGTTTGTTGTTTTGTTGGCGACATTTTAAATAAAAAGGCAAATGTACGCTTACAATGCTGCACCTTGGTCTTKTTCCAGCATCGGCCATGACAGCATCCCCTTTGTGTTGTCGTAATGCCCACAAAATAATCCAGGCCTTTTGCAGCCAGTGGCAGTTGTGCCCTTGGGCTGAATATAATAATTTAAATTCCCCTCTAACTGCATGCTGCAAAGCACCTCTCACTCACGTGTCTCTCAATCACGTGATTGGGTCTTTCTCACAGGCTACAAGTGAAGACAAACACATTGGGGACGCATATTGAAGATATTGGAAGAACTGTCCACATTTACTTTTCGTCAGCCAACAAGATGAGTAGGCTTAACGAACAGAAAAATCACTAGCCTATGTCAATCTACCCCCCCCCCATGGTACAAAAGTAAACCTATTATTTTCTGTGCAAGAAACAAATATTCCAAACAAAATCTGGGACAGTTGTGGGGTGTGATAGATCCCAAATTAATACAACCACTAGCATCAAAAACCTTTTTTACGCAATGAGGCTGACACAACAGATCAGAATGTTTAGCTTAAAATGTAGGCTTTTTCTTCACATTATAAGCGCAACAATGTGCACATGGCAGTAGGCTATAAGCGCAAATGTTCCATTAGCGGGAAAACACCATTATCAAAAGTGACCGCAAATGCGATTATGCAT
Organism: Salvelinus sp. IW2-2015; assembly: GCF_002910315.2. Taxonomy (NCBI): domain Eukaryota; kingdom Metazoa; phylum Chordata; class Actinopteri; order Salmoniformes; family Salmonidae; genus Salvelinus; species Salvelinus sp. IW2-2015. The sequence goes on along the minus strand of NC_036871.1, from coordinate 7,570,007 downwards.
GTAATGATTTTATTATAGTTGCATTTTTATGCTGAAATAATCTTCCCCAAACGTAAAACTCACGCACTGTGTATGTATGACAGTTAGACTCTACACCCATTGTAAAGCGGATTAATGTGCTTCATTTGAATAGGTTATTTGGCCACTTTAGTTCTGATACAAACCTTATCAAAACATATAGGCCTATGGGCTAGGCTACATGAGGTGTGGGACTAAGATTTGAAAAATGTGCAAAATAAAGGTATGCATTGTTTCTTGCCTTACACAAGGCATCATTCACAAGTGATAGGCTAATATTGTCACCCATCAGAATATTCTTGATTTAATCYTGCATTTACATATACTAAATAATATGTGTGAAATTTGTTAAGGATTTAGAATGGACCATTATCATGCACCTGTCTCGATACAGGGGCAGGGGGAAAAAATACATGTAATCTATGCACTTAAACAGCAAATGGAGGACACTTTCCCCGTGGTTAATTTTCATGSKAGCCAGGTAGGCRATACTCCTGTTGTAAAGACAAGCAATGTGCTTCATATTAGGAAAGTTGAGATATAAATATAGTAGGCCTAGCCTATAGAAAGCTGATGGGATCCTCCTCTTTTTAAAAGGATCGGCGTTCCGTCAACGGGACATCTTAGAGTAACAACAAATGTCGGTACATAGAAGTGTCTTATATCYGCTGAAAGCTRAYATTCTTGTTAATATAACTGCACTGTCTTATTTACAGTAGCTATTACTGCGTAAAAATGCCATGCTATTGTTTGAGGAGAGCTCCTAAAAACAAAACACTTTTTTCAACGCAATAGGTTTGATAAATTCACCTCTGAAGGTYAAATGTGTACTTACATTCTGAAATCTTGCTCTGATTTATCATCCAAAAGGTCCCAGAGATAACATGAAGTGTTGTTTTGTTAGATAAAATCCTTTTTCATATCCTAAAAAGGTCCATATATCACGCACAATCGATTTTGTATTTCCACTCGTTCAATTTGCAAACAAAGGAATCGGTGAAAATCTCACCCTAAACATTGTTTGAATGAGTCACATCACGTTCGTATCTATTCCTCAGAGATCCCAGAAGGTAACAAGACTTCACTATATCATTAGGGTGTAGTATATCCTATAGGACACCATATTTGGTCAGAGAGCGACGCCTTCATGGCACGCCAATGACGCGGGCGGCCATCTCTTGAACGACTGTATCTTGGTCAACTAAGCACTAATCAGGGTCAAACAAAGCTAGCTAGATAGCCAATTAGATGGGCTTTACGGGAGTATCCGGAAATCATATATCTGTCGTAAAATGTAGCTTCTAACGACAGCATGCCTTTTCATTTTGGACAAAAATTATAAGGATATTCAGAGTTATGAAGTTATGAAAACTGGTTGTTTTGCAAATGTTGAACTTATAATATGGCTACTACTACTTGGAAAGCTAAATCAAAGTCCAAGTATACAGATTTGACGATATTCTTGCAGAAAAATGGAATATGAATGCGAATGTCTGCTTCACGGTTTGCCCAAATGTACCTGGGGACTTCACACCAAAAGTCTTGTTGTCCACTCATTTTTCAAGTTATCCATCTGAAYATTTGCACATACACTGCTGCCAGTTTTTGGACACTATCGGAATTACAACCAGAGTGATGGCTATAACTATGACCTTTCTCTTGCATTTCAAAGATGGTGGTTGAAAAGGACCGGTTGTTTTTTTTRTMTWTTTTCTTCTACCAAATCTATTGTGTTATATTATCCTACAATTCACATTTCCACAAACTTCAAAGTGTTTCCTTTCAAATGGTACRAAGAATATGCATATCCTTGCTTCAGGGCCTGAGCTACAGGCAGTTCGATTTGGGTATGTKATTTAGGCGAAAATTGAAAAAAGGGGGCTATCCCTAAGATTAATAGAAGCCATCACTCTGTTTTCTCATGATATTGCTTAGCCTATAGAAGTGTTGTGCAACATGAGCTCATGGGCTCTCATTAAGTGTTTAATTAGATTTTCGATCACATTTGCATTGATTTCAGAGTYACAATAGAGTGCTGAGTACCAGGCATTTAGCAKGTTTGGTAGCCTACGAATTACCATCAGCAGCATCAGAGCTTGGAGAYGCTTAATTACCGTGACTAAACGGTCAAGAAAAATTTGACTGCCTTCATGCCTCTTGACCGCTGGTGTGGCGGTAATACAGTCACCGTAACAGCCCTAGGTACAACTCAATATTAGGAAGGTGTTCTTAATGTTTTGTACACTCAGTGTATTTAATATATATATATATTTATATTTTTTGTGGTTGGGGTGCCTCCTAGCGGTCAGGGGCCCTAAGCGACCGCTTATGTCAATTATGCCTGGAGCCGTCCCTGCTGCCCTCTCATGGTAAACTCCATTACTGAGGTGTGGCAGTTCCAGGTCAGTGTCTCAATCCATGCTAAATTGGCACGAYCTGGACACAAAAGAACCACTGTTGAAAAACTGGTGAGATCCACTCACTGCTGTCAGTAAACAAAGAGTGGACATTACTCTTTTTATCAATAACACTTCAATAAATAGCAGAAAAGGAGCATCCAAGTTCAGTCAGACATGATTTGACTTCTCTATCCAGCAATGTTTCTTTTTTTGGTCTACAGTCTGCATGATACTTTTAGAAGCCCTATAAAACCCCATCACTCCCACAGTAATGAACAGGTTTCCACAGGATGAATGTAAACTCGGATCCTTCTTCAGTAGCACTTGGCTGCTCAACAGAAGCCTGCTCTAAACTAACTCCCTTACGGCTCTCCAGGCCATAATTGAAACCTTATGTGCATCAGGTGGAATTCTGGGGCTTTTTGGCATCACACCAAAGAATCCCAGAGTGTGTTATTTTTATTTCATTTTTTTTCCATTTCTCTTTCCTCTAGCGAGAGAGCTTGCTTTTACATCAGCCCTTTTCCTCCTTCTTTCACAGAAAGTCTATCCCGGGAAGAAAGTATATTACAGCGTAATAGACTTTGGAATTTTATCCAGTCGATTATGGAATAATATTCCCCTGGACTACTAAGGATTTTGGGAAGGCAGTGAAAAGTAAGTGTGGTCTCTCCTCGATTACTCTTACTTTTATAGAACGTCATTTGGCATTGTATTTTGACACTGCTAGTAGCCACGTTTCGGTGACAGCTATGGGTATATTTGTCATCAATGAAATTGAAAGCTGAGAAAAMTTGAGCTGATACCTCCCAACTTGATTGACATGTAAATATAAATAAGTTGTTTGACAAAAATACGTTACTTTCCATTAGATAATAGTTCACTATTGTATCGTTGTTTTATTTGTWTGAGGAAAAAGTYMAATTCCATTCTCTTCTAATGATTGACTTTATTTTAATGTATTTATGTTCATTTTGATACTTTATTTGAAGACACTAGTAACCTAACTAGTGACCTGTCAGTGCCAGTGTCAGTATTGACATGTAAGTGACACATGGACATTAACATTATTAGTATATTAGCCATGGTGGATATGACCTAAACGCTGATTTTTTTTCTTCTAATTACACATTATTATAACTAGGGCCCAGAGTTTTCTGACCTGACCAGAGGAAAACTCCTGACCCTACACATACACACACCCAACTGAGGTAGAGAGCAGTCCGAGTTTAGCATGATGAAATAGGCCTAACGCAGGTCAGGACCACACAAAAGCACAAAGGCAGCACTTTACAGCAAGGATCCGTGGGCATCAGATAGCGTCCATGTGAATTCACCATCGCACCAGGGCTACACATAACCACACAGTCAGTACTTTTCCCCCCCACTCACATTTTTGGGGTAAACTCACCACATAAATTACTGAAAGTACAGGAGGTTAGCCATGTAGCGCATATTTGTGCAGTAGYCATATTTCACCAAGACATTTACAGGCCTTTTAAAAGATAAATAAGCATTGGGGTCTTATACTGCATGTACTGTGGATGGAGGGGTAGTCAATTACCTGAGTAGACCGTACAAGGGGGTCTCTGTGTATGTCTGCCGCTGGTTGGTACCAATGGCTTAGATAGGTGCATAATCTTAGAACGTGTTTAGGGGGTCTTCTTTGTATACTGTATGCGTTGTTTGGTTGAGGTCCGTTCCATTTCAACTCCATAAAGAGTCAATTTAAAATCCGAATGGCGAATGGGTGCCTGTTTTCATTCCTTGAATTGAATGTCAATTCATCTCCTGAATTGACTGGGTTGAAATGGAATTGACCCTGATGCATTGGATCAATCGATCTGCATCAATTATACCGAAGGGACATTTTAGTTCTTGGCAGGGGACATTAAAGTGGTCAAATATATTCATCATAAATGAAGAGTTTATTTCCAAAACGCTATATTCACAATTTTTTCATCACAAATGATGATTTTTGTGAATGAGGCGGATATATAGCATTTAGCAAAAACCATGATCATTTGTCTCCGAAATGACACCATCAAGTGATATATTTTAAACAAATGCATCTCTGTCATTGAACACCTCCATGCCTTTATTAGATGTGGGGGAAAAAAACACCAATCTCTTTCATCCTTTCTTTCAACAATAAAAGCTCATTTGCCAACATTTTTATTTCTATAGAGAAAAAGGTCGAGATTAGAGAGAAGGCTCGCATTGAACAACGGATGGTACAAGTACAACCCCTACGTAAGTGACATTACATACTGTACATATTGTGGTCGCTGCTGCTGTCGTTATACTGAACTTGTGAAACATTCTGTCAGGTGTTCAGCTCCTGCCTCTGAGATGAAGGCTCATTGTCTCCTGCTATTCCTCCTCACTGCTGTAAGGACCCAAGTCAACCCAGGTACTGTACATGGAGGTCAACTCATAGCCTTTTCACACTGTCAGAGCTGCACTGTGCTGGCTTAGATGGTCCCAGCAACTACAGTGGATGTGTAACCAGGGCCAAGACAGTGCAGCTTGACCCTGGTGACTCAGTAATCTGAAAAGGATGTTAAGTGTTTGTTTACTCATTTTAAGAGGTTACATGTTCGTGTCACGTCTCTGCATTTTCAACAGCCTTTATTTATATAGTACATATGTCTAACTGAAGGGGATATTACCGCATTGTAGTCAAGTCAAGATGTTTGACATGATCGAGATACCAGCACGCCGTAATAGCTAGGTGGGCTGGTTAGGTCATCGCCGTCAATGTGTGTGTGTGTGTGAGGGCGCGTGTGTGGGGTTTAGCCATTGGTCGATTGGTCAAACAGCAAATATGTGAGAACAGGCAAACCATTCACAGGCTGGGGGCATTCAGGAAATGTCTGAAAAGGTGTAGGGGCAGGAGAAAAGAGGTTGCAGGAGGTATGGAGTGAGCTGCTGGTGTGTGCTTGTGTGTGCGTGTGTGTGTGTGTATGTGTGTGTGTGCGTGCGTGTACGTGTGTGTGTGTGTTTGCGTGCGTGCGTGCGTGTGTGTGTCTGTGTGCGTACGTCTGTGTCAGTGCTAAGGAGCAGGGTGACAGGAGAGGCACTCATTCATAACCTACCTCTCCTGGACTTTTCCACTTGAAATAGTTTCACTGTATGAAGCATATTTTGTCCACAAGCTCTCAAAGTCTATTTCTATGTTTCAGTGTTACTCTGAGTTGTAAGCAGATCCAGAATGAAGGGTAATAGGCAGGTAAAGTAAGAGTAGGACAGAGTTAACAGTTATGCACAATAAGTTAACTACATCTACCTACTTGTACACATTACCTCAATTACCTCGACTAACCCGCACATTGACTCTGTACCGGTACCCCCTGTATATAGCCTCACTATTGTTATTTTTACTGCTACTCTTTAATTATTTGTTACTGTTATTTTTTGGCTTTTTTTTTTTTGACTTTGAATTTTTTACTTAACACTTCATTTTCTTAAAACGGCATTGTTGGTTAAGGGTTTGTAAATAAGCATTTCACTGTAAGGTCTACACCTGTTGTATTCATGCGCATGTGACAAATAAAATGTGATTTGATTTGATCACTGACACAGTAGGCGAAGAAGCCATTTGGTCACAACAGCACGCACACACACACACAGACACACACAAACACGCACACACACACACGCACACACACACACACACACACACACACACACGCACACGCACGCACACACACACACACAGACACACTCAAACACACACACACACACAAACACACACGCACACGCACACACGCACACACTCACAGACATGCACGCACGCACGTGCACACGCACACACACACACACACACGCACCTCAATCGCTGTTTTAACAGCTCATGGTTTTTCTCTTTCTTGCTATAATAAATGTTGTTTTAAACCACCGTAATAATATCTTGAGCAATTAGAGTTTTACATTTTTGGGGGAGGGTTCGTTTCCAATGGTTACAGCTCAAGTCTAAAACGATCTGTGGCTTTGGCTCTGGTACAAAAGATAGAAAAAGAGAGGCAAAATAAAGAGGAGGAAAACTGAAGAGGCCCCTCCCTACTCTTTTTGCTTGGACTGGCACCTACATAGTGATGCCTCTGTTTCAGTGGGGCCTCCCAGGCCTAAAGGAAGAAGCTGGGGGAGGGTTGTGCCCTGTCCACTTCAGTTCTGACTCAATCCAGATCCTACCAAATGCATGTGCAGTGTGGCACACTCATGGACTTCGGGAATACGTTCCCTTGCATAGATACACACACACACACACACACACACCAAACATCTCAGTGAATTGTTGATGACATGAGTTGAATCTGTTTCATCTGCCACTGTCATAGCTTTTAACTAGGTCCTGGAGTTTTTCCCTGATCAGGCCACGTGGTCAGGAAAAACACCTGGCCCCCGAAAAACATGCATCTATAACAGTGTATCTGCTTTTAGGTGTGTGTCGGTATCCTCTGGGTATGACTGGAGGACAGATTCTTGATGAGGATATCTCTGCTTCTAGTCAGTGGTCAGAGTCTACAGCAGCAAGATATGGCAGGTATGCTATCTGCATTGTCACCATACACACTCTAAACTCTTTTCCATCAGGTAATCAGAGTACTGACTGTACTGTCTTAGTGAAGGCAAGATTGCCTGCCCTTTGCCCTTCACCAATCCAACCTTGTCAGATCAGTGATTCCTTAAAATAAGGAAGGCATAAGGAAGGCATTTTTATTATTCAATTGACTAAATATTCCCTTCTACTCCTACTACTTCCCCCTCTCCTCCTCAGATTGGACTTTGACGATGGAGACGGTGACGGGGCATGGTGCCCTAACATCATGGCAGAGACGGACGCAGGCGGCCCGAAGGATTTCCTCCAGGTGGACCTGCGTTCGCTGCACTTCATCACGCTCGTGGGCACCCAGGGTCGCCACGCCGACGGCATGGGCAATGAGTTTGCCCAGCGCTACCGCATCAAGTACAGCCGTGACGGCAMCCGCTGGGTGGCCTGGCACGACAGGAAAGGCAGGCAGGTGAGCAGATGCAAGCTAGTGTCCATACTGCCAGAATCCATTCTGACATCTGCTTTCAATGTTTGTCCAATGTTGATTCAATGTCCTTTTGCTCTCTGGGCTGGGTTCAAAGAGTATGAGTTTTCTTTCAAATACTTTGAGTGTTTGATTGAGCCAGCCTGGAGTGCCAGTTGGGGCCCAACTGTTGGGCTGGGTTTTCACTTTTGGGACTACTCCATTGGTTGCACAATCTTGCTTTGATTGGCTTTGTGATTGGTGTGACTTTTCTATAACTTCCATTCTTGTCTGGCTGTGTTTGTTGGCGTTCAATGTTTAGTGACTGCAGTTTTTGGATGAGGATGATGATGCCCTTTCCTGTTCCTGTCTGCAGGTGATCGAGGGGAACATGAATGCCTATGACGTGGTGCTGAAGGACCTAGAGCCACCCATCATTGCCCGCTTCGTACGCTTCATGCCAATCACAGACCACTCCATGATCGTGTGCATGAGGGTAGAGCTCTATGGCTGTGAATGGCTAGGTCAGACACACTACAGTACATCCTATATCTAATCTCATCTCATCCTATCCTATATCTAATCCCATCCTATCCTACAGCCTATATTTAATCCCATCCCATCCTGTCCTACATCCCACATCCTATATCCTATATCTAATCCCATCCTATCCTATCCTATATCTAATCCCATTCTATCCTATATCTAATCCCATCCTACATCCTATATTTAATCTCATCCTATCCTATATCTAATCCCATCCTATCCTACAGCCTATATTTAATCCCATCCTATCCTACATCCCACATCCTATATCTAATCCCATCCTATCCTATCCTATATCTAATCCCATTCTATCCTACATCCTATATCTAATCCCATCCTACATCCTATATTTAATCTCATCCTATCCTATATCTAATCCCATCCTATCCTACAGCCTATATTTAATCCCATCCTATCCTACATCCCACATCCTATATCTAATCCCATCCTATCCTATCCTATATCTAATCCCATCCTATCCTACATCCTATATCTAATCCCATCCTACATCCTATATTTAATCCCATCCTATCCTACATCCTATATCTAATCCCATCCTACATCCTTTCCGTATGTGAAACTGAAAGAAAAGAGAATAGCCTAGATACTACCAGAGTTAGAATGTAAAGCAAAGTTTAGACCAGGCTGATGTAAAATGGCCACTGTCATTGATTGTGACCTTTCCTTTGACCTGTCCCTGGCTGTGTGTTATTGCAGATGGCCTGGTGTCCTACAGTGCTCCGGCCGGCCAGGAGATGACCTACAGAGGCCTGGACGTCCACCTCAATGACTCGGTCTACGATGGATCCATGGGTCTACAGTCAGTTGGGTTTGTTTTAGTATATTTGTACTTCAACAGTGGCATTTTCTGAGTGSAAAACTGTTAAGAAGCGTTAAATGGTCCACATCCTGAGTGACTCTGACCCGAAGGTACTATTTAACAAAGTTGCGAGCCATTCTTGGTCCATGTGAGGATTTTGTGGACAACTCTTGAGCTAAGCGGAGCCAAGCTGTCCTGCCCTGGCCTGGTTTTGTATCCACCATCGTTTTTGGAACCGTGCAGAAAAGAACAATGTGAAAGGAACATATCCAAGCCAGCACAATACGGTTCGGGTCAGTATGATAGTGTGAAATGATGACGTGTAAGACACAGGCATGATAGCAACACAGACCTCTTTTTTTCCTTTCTCCCCTCAGTATGAGTTAGGGGTTAAGTGCCATGCTCAAGGCCACAACCGTAGTGGATGGGAGTAACGGTCCTGTGTAACGGCCCTGTCTCCTCTCTCCCCCCAGTATGGAGGAAGGCCTGGGCCAGTTGACTGACGGGACATGGGGTCTTGATGACTTCCTCCACAGTCACGTGTACGGCGTGTGGCCCGGATACGATTATGTGGGTTGGACCAATGAGAGCTTCCCTAAGGGCTACGTGGAGATGACCTTCGAATTTGACCGCGTRCGCAACTTCACCTCGATGAAGGTGAGAGGTCAACGAGTACAAAAGGAGGTGGATGTGGTTTTACCATGTTCCCAACGGGAAAAACTGGGCAAAACGGGTTGAAATTCTGGTTGTGTTGATGTCATTTCAGACCGACCATAACCTTGTGTCATTGGTCCACTCAGTAGGTGTGCAAGAGATACTGTATTCAGCCATATGTGGAGGTCTGTTTTGTCCTTCAAGAGTGGCTAAATATTTAGGCATATGTCCAACAACTTTAGCCTCCAATTGTTTCGTCATTGGCTGAATAGCACCTGGACATGCAATTTGTACTTCAAACCATGCAGTGACAGACAGTATACCACAGTACACTCTACTCTCAAGTGTTATAGTTCATAGTTCTCCTCCTCTCTCCGTAGGTGCACTGCAATAACATGTTCAGCCGCGGCGTGAGAATGTTTCGGCAGACTTCGTGTTACTTCCGTACGTCCGAGTTGGACTGGGAGTCCCAGCCAGTGTCCTTACGTCTCCCGGTGGACCAGGTCAGCCAGAGCGCCCGGTTCATCACCGTGCCCCTGGGGGGCCGCATGGCCAGTGCCATCAAGTGCCGCTTTGCCTTCAACGAGAACTGGATGATGATCAGCGAGGTGGCCTTCCAGTCAGGTGAGACTTGAGATGCTTGGGTCATGTTCAGTAGGGCTCACTGTAACAAAACATTTTTCTAAGAGGGAACGCAAATCTTCTTGTGTTTTAGTTCAGGTGGTGTCTCCCCGTTTCACTCTGTTTCAAAATAGATGATGACATTTCTCCTCTTTCTCTTTCTCTCTCTCTCTCTCTCTCTCTCTCCCTCCCCCCTCTTTCAGCAGGGACAGCAGTGTATAACACATCTCCGACTCCCCGCAAACGTGGCCACCCGACAAATGTTCTTCCAGGTTAGCCCCAGCTACGTTCTTACCTATTTTGTCTTCGCCAACCCTGTCTCCTTTTGCATTCAATAGTGCCCTCTGCTGCCTGTTCTTAAAATGCTGTTGCATTAGTTATGACGAATAGAGGTTAGTTACAGTGAAATATGAGGGAAATTGCAACAGCATTAATGAATGATAAATACAACACTTACTGAGGATGACGTTTTTATGAAAACCTTACATGTGATGTGAGCACTAAACGTCTTGATGGCAACCCTTTCTTGTAATAAATATTATAATGCCATAAAATGTTTCAAGCTGTCAAATCTTTATATCCTCAACTCCTTCAGTGAGGGATCTTAGATTCTTCGCTCCAATGCGCTTTGACAGGGAGYTAAGGAATTGAGTAAACAAGGACGGAGGAAGCAACGAAGCTCTCTGTTAAACATTTMATACCTTCTGGTACATTAGGAGATAACCCCATCCACAAAGTGGATGAAAGCAACACCCGGATCCTGATTGGCTGCCTGGTGGCCATCATCGTCATCCTTTTGGCCATCATAGTCATCATTCTGTGGCGCCAGGTCTGGCAGAAGATGCTAGAGAAGGTATGTAACAGATTTTTATTCCCTGAGGTGTTTTCAGAGCGGAAATCATTAGGGTTGATCTAATATCTACGAGGAAACTTCTCTGTCTTGTTATAAAATAAATACTGCTGTCAGGCTAAAAAGGAAGTCAGAAACTAAGACTGCAAATGACACTGATCAAAGTTGTTGATGGCCTCTTAGCTAAACTTAAACACAAGATTACAACATCTGTCAATGTTTGACTTGGTGCCAACCACAGTGTTAGAAAAGCTAGAAGATGCACCTCTTATCTTTGCCATTGATTGRTTCTGTTTTCRCAAGAGCGCCCTCTAGCTTTTCTCTCTGGCGCCACCAAACATTACAACACACACAGCTTATAACAGTTGCTACCCTTCCCTCCAGGCTTCGCGGCGTATGCTAGACGACGAGCTGTCGGCCCGTCTGGCCGTCCAAACCCAGGCCTTCTCTTTCCACCACTCGTCCCAGTCCAGCGGGGACGGCTCCAACTCCACCTACGAGAGGATCTTCCCCCTCTGCTCCTCTGACTACCAGGAGCCCTCCCGCCTCATCCGCAAGCTGCCCGAGTTCGCCCAGTCCACTGAGGAGCTGGGTGAGTGGATTAAAGGGAAAGTACAATCCAAAATCAAAGTTTAACAGATGTTTTCAGACTTCAGCGATGGTGAGGGACTTGGACTAATCTTGACGTTAGACTACTTTTGAGGTGTGAAAAAAATATMACAAACTTTGATTTTGGAGTGTAATGTCCCTTCAAGCCAGTGTTTCTCAAATGGTGGGTATAGTGACCCCTAATTACTTTTGGGTTGTGGCTTATTAAGACAGGCCTGTGGCTAGAAATATCAGTGTTGTTAACTTGGAGGGTCACAAGAACATTTCAATGGTCTTGATCAGGTCACATCTTACTGAAGTGTGAACCTATGCTCTGTGTATTCCACAGCAGGGACTAGCTCCTCCTCCAGACCACCCCAGGCCTGTGGATCAGACGGGGCTCCCCACTATGCCGAGGCAGACATTGTGAGCCTGCAGGAGGGGACTACGGGCAGCAACACCTACTCCATCACGGCCGTCAACATGAGTCTGCTCTCTGGGAAGGACACGGCCATGAGGGAGTTCCCCAGGGACAAGCTCACCTTTAAGGAGAAACTGGGAGAGGGACAGTTTGGAGAGGTATGGAATAAAACTGGGGATAAAGGGAGTGTTGTGTGTTCTCTGTGTGTGTGTGTGTGTGTGGTTGTGTGTGTGTGTGCATTGTGTGTGTGTGTGTGTGTGTGTGTGTGTGTGTGTGTGTGTGTGTGTGTGTGTGTGGTGTGTGTGTGTGTGTGTGTGTGTGTGCTGTGTGTGTGTGTGTGTGTGTGTGTAGGTGTGGTTGTGTGTGTGTGGCAAAACATGCAGGAAAGCAATTAAAAAGAACAAAAGTCAGATGACTCTTGCTTTCTTGCTAGACAGATGAAACATCAATTGTAAAATGCCTTTGTTTCTGCCCACAGGTGCACCTGTGTGAGGCAYAGGGCATGCAGGACATTGTGGAGAAGGATCTGTCTGGAGAGGTCAATGACCGTTCAAATGAGGTAGAGGGCAGCGATGACACACCTATTCTGGTGGCTGTGAAGACACTGAGGGAGGATGCCAACAAGAACGCAAGGTGAGAGCACTGGATCTGGAACTGTTTCCATGACAACTGTACTGTCCTACAAGAGCCACATGATAGTACAAGAGCCACATGATTTATAGTTGGAAAAGGAATTTTGTGATCTGCATGACAACAATGCTTGTTCTTGCCTCATCTTTCACTTTGTGTTCCTGGTGTCTTGCCATTGGCCAGTTGTAACAGAGAATGTGTTCACAATAATCTACCAAGTAAGAATAGGTAAGTTGACCAATCAACAAACGGAAAGAGCACTGCATTTCCCAATTTAGCCAGGTGTCACATCGGTTACCATCKGTTGTAACAGCAATGACTTTTTGAAAGTGAAACTACATGGTGTGACAAGGTAAAGTGGGACAGGCAGGTGTCACAGACGTTATTATCTCCTCTCTAGGTTTCTTCCTAGGTTCCTGCATTTCAAGGGAGTTTTTCCTAGCCACCGTGCTTCTACATCTGCATTGCTTGCTGTTTGGGGTTTTAGTCTGGGTTTCTGTACAGCACTTTGTGACATCTGCTGATGTAAAAAGAGCTTTATAAATACATTTGATTGATTGGTTTACGAGCAGGTGTCTGTTATTGTCCAGTGTTAGTTACAAGAATGACTTATTGAAGGAGAAACGACATGGTATATTTGTGCAACTTAATGTAAAGTGTGACTGGAAGACGTCATAGCCGTTACCACCTCGTGTTACAGGAATGACTTCCTGAAGGAGATCAGGATCATGTCTCGGCTGAGGGACCCTAACATCGTCAGCCTGCTGGCAGTGTGTGTGGAGAGCGACCCCCTCTGCATGATCACGGAGTACATGGAAAATGGAGACCTTAACCAGTTCTTGTCCAGCCATCAATTGGACGAATTGGAGGAGATACAATCTAGTGACAAAGCCACGGTCAGGTACGCTACATCTGCATAATTTTACTAGATAATGACATCCCCGTTTAGGGTTATTATGAAAGGTGATACTGTAATCATAACAATAATTAATTTTCTTATTTTTTATTTATCAAGTAAATGTTTTAATCCATATAGTTCATAACAGTATGRGGAAACCCGATGCAATAGCGCAGTATTAAAAAGTTTGTCATGCAAACACTTTAAAATGAGCTAAAATGTTATTTTCTGACCACATACTCTTGCACTCTCTTTGGCATTATATAAAAAAAAGTTCAGAGTTCAATTACTTTTCAATACTCTCATATCCTCTTAGCTATAGCAACCTGATGAGCATGGCTACACAGGTAGCCTCTGGAATGAAGTACCTGTCCTCTCTCAACTTTGTCCACCGCGACCTGGCCACGCGCAACTGTCTGGTGGGCAAGAACTACACCATCAAGATTGCTGACTTCGGCATGAGCCGGAACCTGTATCGCGGTGACTACTACCGTATCCAGGGGCGGGCCGTTCTTCCTATTCGCTGGATGTCATGGGAGAGCATCCTATTGGTGAGGAGTTTTGGAGAGAGCTGATATTAACTGGGAATGTTCAGTCGCATGTAGTTTTCAACCAAACATGTTTCCCTGTGTTTAGATATGAGTCAAATGACTGTGTGCCTTTCCCAGGGTAAGTTCACCATGGCCAGCGACGTGTGGGCTTTTGGCGTGACTCTGTGGGAGATTCTGACCCTGTGTGAAGAGCAGCCCTACTCGCAGTTTTCCGACGAGCAGGTCATCGAGAACACCGGCGAGTTCTTCAGGGACCAGGGCAAGCAGGTGACTACACACTAGTGTATTTACTACACTCTTAGAAAAAAGGGTTCCGAAAGGGTTATTCGGCTGTCCCCCTAGGAGAGKCATTTTTGGTTCCATGTAGAACCCTCTGTGGAAAGGGTTCTACCTGGAACCAAAATTGGTTTCCTATGGGGACAGCTAAGAACCCTTTTAGGTTGTAAAAAGTACCTTTTGTACCGGTGTATGGCTACCACATGTTTACTATGTCGGCATGCAATCAGCACTGTTCTATGGCAGCAACATGTGTACATCCAACAAAACGGGTATAGAACCAGGTTTGTCAGTCTACATGACTAAATATTCTGTTAGGCTGCTGCTCAGCTAAATGTCTTGGAGCTAGCTTAGTCTCACACGGAACCCAAACCGGCTGCGCGCGTGCGCCATCGTGAGTTATCGTGCATACATTTATTTTGTCCCCCTACACCAAACGATCACCACAAGCAGGTTAAAATATCAAAACAAACTCTGAACCAATTACATTAATTTGGGGACAGGTCGAAAAGCATTAAACATGTATGGCAATTTAGCTAGTTAGCTTACACTTGCTAGCTAATTTGTCCTATTTAGTTAGCTTGCTGGTGGTAGGTAATTTGTCCTGGGATATAAATGTTGAGTTGTTGTTTTAACTGAAATGCACAAGGTCCTCTACTCCGACAATTAATCCACACATAAAACGATCAYCCGAATCGTTTCTAGTCATCTCTCCTCCTTCCAGGCTTTTTCATCTTTGAACTTATATGGTGATTGGCATTTACACTTTCATAGTATTACCACGACAACCGGAAAAACAGTTTGTCTTTCAATCACCCATGTGGGAATAACCAATGAGGAGATGGCACGTGGGTACCTGCTTCTATAAAACAATGAGGAGATGAGGGAGGCAGGACTTGCAGCGCGATCTGCGTCAGAAATAGGAATGACTTCTATTTTAGCCCATGGCAATGCAGACGCTCGTTGGCGCGCGCAAGCAGTGTGGGTGCAATAATTGAATAAAATGGATTTCTAAATGTATTTTGCAATGTTRGCGCACGCGACGTGTCCGGTCTGGTCAGCATGTTACAGTTTACTCATTGTTGGGGTTGACAGACATGCACTGTGTGTTGTTCTATGAGTGAAATATGTGTGACAAACATCCCAAATCTGGTCGTTTTGTAAAAATGTGTTTTTCCTGTAATATCCTAAAATGTTGTTTCTTCTCAGGTGTACCTGCCGAGGCCTGCCTGTTGCCCTGATGCGGTCTATAGCAGCCTGATGTTGGGTTGCTGGAGGAGAAATGCCAAACAGAGACCCACTTTTCAGGAGATATACAGCCAGCTTGGGGAGAGCCAGGAATAGCAGCTCATATATAGACCATGATTATATAGAGTGCTGTGGGGTAAAAGTTCCCCTAGGTACAGATCTAGGATCAGCTTCCCCTGAAAAACTAACTGAAGATCAGCATTTAGGGGCAACTTTATCCTACACTTCACCCTTTTTTGTAACATGGACCAACATCTACAGTCCTTCTACATTCAAGGGAAGGCAAAAGTATGGTCCTTCCTCCTTTGAGGACCCCGTAAATTAGAACTAGCACGTGAAAACTGACTGAAAACTGCACGCAATGTTCTATTCATCTCTCTCAGCCTTTTTCTCTGAATTTGAGTTGACTTCCTATCTCTATTCGCCAGAGCCATGTATATTTATATTAACAATGTCTATTGCACACTATGAAAACACCACCTCTCTCTCTCCCTCTGTCTCGCGCCATCTCGCTCTCTCTCAATCTAGTTTTTAGGGTGGTGGACAGTTCTGTAAAAAATGATTCATTATGTCTGTGATGATAAAATGTAGGAATGCTGTGTCAGATTGTGCACACCAGGAAATGTAATGTTGTTTATAATCTTCTATTATGAAGATGATAATAATAATGTGTAGAAAGTCTCCTTTTGGACTCAGATATTCAAGCATGTATCTGTTTGATAGGTTTTTCTTTATTCAGTTGATGTTGTGAAATGTGTTGTATTTTGTCAAAGCTAAATAGTCCTTTGAGTTAAATTTGTGCTTTGAAATAGTGCAACTTCATACTTAACCTGCATTTCTTATTGTTCATGCAAGTTTTATACTCTAATTAGACAAGTAGGCCTACTTATGGTTTCAATTCATTTACTGAACATTCTTCAATGTTCAAAACCATTTTAAAAACGACAAAATGTTCAAATAAAAAAAGATGATGCAGATTATTCCTCTTTTCCTCTGCCTTCAACTCAGTGAGCCTGAAAAAGAAAGACAAAAACAGAAGTAGCAAATAAAACCATGTAATTCACAACTTTTTCTTTTCTTCAACATTCTGTATTGACGGGATGTACTGCTACAATATTTGAGAAATGAAATGCAGAGTAAAAGTACAACCGAGTGCTTAGTAATGCTTAAAGTCTTCTTCTCCTTTCCTCTGCCCTCTCAGTGCTCTCCGGAGTCCCTGGAAGTCCTGTAATCTTCTTCCTCCCACCTGTAGCAGTGGAAAGGCTAGAGGGGGTCATCACTGATAAGAATCTGTAGTTTACCAGGGGCATCAGCCAGCAGTGTGCAATACTGAGGGGCCACAGAGCTCACTGGCAGCTCTCCTGGGGAGAAGGACTTGGCCAATGATCTAGTTAGCCAGACAGATTATGGAGTCATGTGAAGCACAATAGAATAGTCTTGAGGTTGCTTATTGAAGTGAAGCTTCCACTGAGTGAGGAAGGCAGGGAGCTATCAATGTCATATGCGGCATACTCATCACCCAATGACCTTGTTGGTGAGAGAGAAGATGGTYCCATGTTGGGCCCCAGATTCTACATGTACCTCTGTCTTAGGGAGGTCCATGGCAGACAGATTCAGTTGCATTTTGAGAAGTTGGTTCCCACATGTGAAACTCATCAAGGTAAGAAACCTTCCAGTTGGTAGGAGTGGATCTCAGGTGAGATCTGGTCTGAAAGAAACGTCATGGCAACACAAACAAAAATCTGGATACGAGAAATGATTTGGGCATTATAAATGGGGTTATTCTCATTCATGGCATGAATTGTTTTACTATCAGATATTATCAACTCAAAAAAAGTGTTGAAATACTCTACCGTTCAAAAGTTTGGGGTCACTTAGAAATTTCCTTGTTTTGAAAGAAAATAATTTTTTTGTCTATTAAAATAACATCAAATTGATCTACAGTGTAGACATTGTTAATTGTTGTAAATTACTATTGTAGCTGGAAACGGCTGATTTTTAATGGAATATATACATAGSTGTACAGAGGCCCATTATCAGCAACCATCACTCCTGTGTTCCAATAGCATGTTGTGTTAGCTAATCCAAGTTCWTCATTTTAAAAGGCTAATTGATCATTAGAAAACCCTTCTGCAATTATGTTAGCACAGCTGAAAATTGTTGTCCTGATTAAAGAAGCAATAAAACTGGCCTTTAGACTAGTTGAGTATCTGGAGCATCAGCATTTGTGGGTTCGATTACAGGCTCAAAATGGACATAAACAAAGACCTTTCTTCTGAAACTCGTCAGGCTATTCTTGTTCTGAGAAATGAAGGCTATTCCATGCGAGAAATGGCCAAGAAACTGAAGATCTCGTACAACGCTGTGTACTACTCCCTTCACAGAACAGCGCAAACTGTCTCTAACCAGAATAGAAAGAGGAGTGGGAGGCCCCGGTGCACAACTGAGCAAGAGGATAAGTACATTAGTGTCTAGTTTGAGAAACAGACGCCTCACAAGTCCTCAACTGGCAGCTTCATTAAATAGTACCAGCAAAACACCAGTCTCAACGTCAACCATGAAGAGGCGACTCCGCTGGCCTTCTAGGCAGAGTTCCTCTGTCCATTGTCTGTGTTCTTTTGCCCATCTTAATATTTAATTTTTATTGGCCAGTCTGAGATATGMCTTTTTCTTTGCAACTCTGTAGCTAACGTAGCTAGCACAACATGCCATTGGAACACAGGAGTGATGGTTGCTGATAATGGGTCTCTGTACACCTATGTAGATATTCCTTAAAAAATCTGCCGTTTCCAGCTACAATAGTCATTTACAACATGAACAATGTCTACACTGTATTTCTGATCAATTTGATGTTATTTTAATGGACAAAAAATGTGCTTTTCTTTCAAAAACAAGGACATTTCTAAGTGACCCCAAACTTTTGAACGGTWGTGTATATCAAGGCTATAACAGCAAATGTAAAATGCAGTGGTATAGTTTACAGCAAACACAGCCAAAAGTTTCRTGGACCAAATTGTTCCACACTTTGWTATTTTACATATTCTCTTTCTAGGCCTACTCAAAATGCTATTTTCCAATTAATTATAATATTTTATTTTTTAGATAATTCAAATTCAAACGTTCTCACCCGTCATGAAATCATTCTCCATATTTGAAAGTAAAAATGTTTGGTGTAAAAGTCGCTGTCTTCGTTGTTAGTAAAGAGTTAGGTAGACTGCTCTTTAAGTAAATGATTCCATTCCTGATTGTGACGGTCATTGTCATATAATTCTGACCAGAGCCATACAGTACACACTGAGTGTACAAAACATCAGTAACACCTGCTCTTAACATGACATAGACTGACCAGGTGAAAGCTATGATCCCTTATTGATGTCACCTGTTAAATCCACTTCAATCAGTATAGATGAAGGGGGGAGACAGGTTAAAGGAGGAGTTTTAAGCCTTGAGACATGGATTGTGTATCTGTGCCATACAGATGGTGAATGGGCAAGACAAAAGATTGTGCCTTTGAACTTGGTATGGTAGTAGGTGCCAGGTGCACTGGTTTGAGTGTGCCAAGAACTGCAATGCTGCTGGGTTTTTCATACTCAATAGTTTCCAYTGTGTATCAAGAATGGTCCACCACCCAAAGGACATTCAGCCAACTTGACACAACTGTGGGAAGCATTGGTGTCAACATGGGCCAGCATCCCTGTGGAACGCTTTCGACATCTTGTAGAGTCCGTGCCGTGCCCCGACGAATTGAGGCTGTTCTGAGCGAAAAAGGGGGTGCAACTCAATATCAGGAAGGTGTTCCTATTGTTTTATACACTCCGTGTATTTAGATATAGACTCTAAATACATGGCTATGGCTCTGATGGCCCTCTGTCATGCAGAATTCTAAAGGTGCCCGCATACTAGGTTCGGTTAGCTCCTAGCAGAACTCGGCGAGGCGAACGTCTGTGCCTCGCATACTCCCTTTGTTGAAAAATCTAAAAAAGCTGCAATATTACTGTTTGTCCCTCATGAGATACCATAACAACAACATGGCCAGTATACACTTCCTCAAGATAGTCAGAATTCATCTAAGCAAAATCTACAAGCCTGAAATGCATTTTGACGTTTTTGCTGAGGTCTTAGTCGCGAAATTTCACATCTCACCAAGATGTGTGGTGCAGTATTTATCAAGTGAAAAAAATTGCATAGAGACTATTCGGCTCGTTGAATAACAAGAAACACTTAATTGAGGAATCCGAGCTCCCAGTTGTTTTGAACGTGCATTCGTTACAGAACTTCGACTTGTCTCAAGAAAAAATTACGTGCTCAAATACCAAAACGAACAAAAACATCACAAAATGTCAACATAAGATATGCGTGAACTGTTTCTACTGGGAAGCTTGCGACAGGCTATTGCACAACTATTGGAGGCGTTCATGCTGTCAAGAGTAATCTAAAGTTCGGAGTTCCGACAGGGAAGTTTTACTTGAACAACCCTCCAAGTTGTAGGGCGCGTTCAATCAGATCATTTTTGTCAAGTCTTTGTAAGTATGTTGAGCCTACATGCTGATTGCATGAACTTTACAAAAATAATGGAATCAAAGGTCATGAAGTTTTGACTGCAAGTTTCTGCAGCTGCTCTTCACCAACTTCATCGCCTGCATTGTGGGAAGCTCAATTGCCAACCAATCATTAGGGTATATTTTTGTTTGAGCCACGCAAATGTGACCAAAGTGCGATTCAGTGGATATATACAAATTCATGTGATATTTGAAGCTCTCACTCACTGATTGATTGTACACACACATGATTTCAGTTTGTGAGTGTGGGATATGGGGGTTGGAGACATGTTTATACAAACATTATAAAGTAAAACTTTTATAAACAATGGCAACACTGCCATGTTGATCTGAGCCTTGCTGTTGGAAGACCACATTAGTGTCAGACTTCCGGCTGTCGCAGATACACCTCCCCCGACCTCAGTCCTCAACTGTCGTCTACAGTCAGTTGCATTCGCCTTTCCACTCAAACGCGCCCATAATTGCAAGTGGGACTCTGGCATGAAATTTTGGCAAAGATGGTGGAAAAATTGAAGATAGTTCCCTTAGGCCGTTTACCACTGAAAATAAATAGCCAGTTCCAGTTTACTTAATAAGGGGATGGCTCTTCCATAGTGATAGCAGCTGGGTCTGTCTACTACTTAGTTCACTGACTTCCATTGAAACAGAAAAAACGACAAGAGTGGGATGTCTCGCTTCCTCTTCCGTCTCTGTCGTTGCTGAGTTGTGACGTTTCACCTTTCACCTTTTCAACCCAAAAGATTACAACAAATCCGCCTTGATAATTACACATTTATGTTAAGCTAACTAACTTTATTATTGGCAACGTTAAAATCTTATTGGTTTAAGAATTGTTCCGACTTCAAAAGCACTTGAACACAACCATGTTGGACTTACAAATTTGCACTTCCCAATTTCACACTTCCCACCAGCGCATGAAAGCCTAAATAGGCCTACATACCAAGCAAAATCTAAATACAAAAATCTAATGCGCACTTCACAAGAATTACATGCAAMAAATGTACTTTTTGAAGAAAAAAAAATGCATTAGGTAAAACCAAAATGTTGCGACAAAGAAAGCATTTTGATCATAGAATAAAACACATTTTGCATTCCTTGTTCTACATTTCTATTTGAGGTCTTTAAATTGCTTCAGATCTTGAAATGAAACAGCACTTGCAAAATGATTAAAGAAAATAAAAGTGTATTTCCTCTGCCKCCTCTCCTCTGTAGTCCTACAAAACTCCGCATTCGAGATTTTTTTATTTTGCGCTGATGGGAAGGATGATCCGCTTGGCTCTCTGTAGTTAAATCTGATTGGCCGACAGTGATGTGTCGTCATCCAATCACACCATGTAGCCGTGTCTGCATAGGCTATCGTTGTGTTCATAACATCGGACCAGAGTGTTGTACATTGATAGTATTCTTTTCTGTTATCTTTTAACATTCACCAGTTTCCTACAWTTGAAGAAGTGCCATCATGGAGAAAGTGATTTTAGTGACCGGTGCGAACAGGTAGGCAACGTACATTATTCATAAATCGGCTGACTGTCACTGCAGTTAATCTTGTCTAGGCTACTTGATGTGATAGGATAACGTTATTAATGCGATAACGTTACAATTTTGCCAATCATTGCCTGTCGGAGAATTAATGTGTTTGAAAAAAGTTAGGGTAAGCATTTGCAACAACGTTTCAAATGAAGAACCACTTGACGCAATATGGCGTTGTAACGTCATATTGTGGCAAATGTAGGCTACATGTTGACAAAGTTGCTGTTAGTGGAAATACTGCCAAGTTACATTCACATGTCTCACTTGTAATGAAGCTATTGCACTAATAGCCAAGTTACTCTCTACTCTATCTCAGGCCAGCTTGTTGTCATTTAGTCTGACWAATCCATAAACTGACTGATTCACTGATTGTCCACTGACTGTGTAATAACAGTTGACCTATGGAATTAAAATAAGCTTGTGTGTGCGTGCAATGCATGCACATGCAACACGTGTGTACATGAGGGCGTTTGTGTCCTACTCCTACAGTATATGTAATCTCCTATCTATGACCTCTCCATCTCCACAGTGGCATCGGCCTAGCCCTGTGTGAGCGGCTGCTCTATGAGGACAGTCGGCTGCAGCTGTGTCTGGCCTGCAGGAACATGCAGAGGGCTGAGGCGGCCCGCTCCGCTCTGCTGACCTCTCACCCCGACGCCCACATAGACCTGCTGCACCTGGATGTAGGCTCTGTTCGCTCGGTTCTCCACGCCGCCCACAAGATCAAGGCTAGGTATAGACCATCAGACCATTACCCTGTTAACACCTCACACACACGTACACACACATACCGTACACACACCAGTGGAGGCTCCTCATAGGAGGAAGGGGAGGAGTATCCTACTCAGTGAATTTCAGAAAAATGTAAAAAGTGAAGACTGTAAAAAGTGATGCTTTTAGATAAAACTATACAAAGTATATTCACGTCACCAAATAACTGACTAAAACACACTGTTTGCAATGAATTTACAGGAGCCTCAACAAGCATCTTCTGGGGTAGCCACATGTGTAGCCGAAGACAGCTATTTTCATCCTTCTCTGAGCACATTGACTTCGATACAAAACATTTAGGCTCATAACTGACATGTTGCCCACCCAATCAAAGATCAGATAATTAACTATACTGAAAGCATAAGCTACAGCTAGCAGTGCAGTGCGTAAAATTGTGGTGATAGTTGACTCAAAGACAGAGAAAAACAATACTTAACATTTGAACAAATTATTTTCTCAAAAATTGTATTAATTTATGCCACTGGGCCACAGGTGTAACTGCTAAACTGCTTGCTGTACACTGTACTGCGTGATTGTAGTGGTTTACTAACGTGTTAGTTCTAGTAGCTATGTTGACTTTAACTAATATAGTGACAATGATGTAGGCTGGTTGTTGGTGGTTTATGGTATGAAGGTTTGGCTTGAAAGGTTTTTTCCAACTAGTTCACAGGAGTGTGTTGTGCACTGAAGTCCACAAGCGAAGGGAAAAGGTGAGAGGAGGAGAGCACGTTGAAATACCTTTCTTAAATGGAAGCAAACTGAATYAAAATGGGATAAACCTACCAGAATATTCTAGATCAGCTAGATGCAGACAAAAGTGTGCAAGGTGGTATTGAATGTGTCACTGTCTGTCACCTTGATTACTACGAATTTGTCTCTCGACATGTGCACCTGCATTAGAAACTTTAATTCGTAGGCTAGGTTGTAGAAACCGCATGATGGGTAAAGGGAAAATTCAAGTATCATGTAGTAGCCTAAACCTATCAATGTTACATTGAGCTGGGTGAATGGAAAATGAATGACAGTCATCCAATATGCTGTAATAGAAATAAGACCATGCTCATAAAAAAATGAATATATATATAATAAACAGCACCGACGCTGACACACAGACACACAAACACATCTGGATATGGGCTCTGTCRGCTAGGTGGTTTGTGCTGCCACACAGTAGAAGTAATAGTCATTAACCAGTTAACCCCTCACACATATACGTATAGACACACACACACAAATGCATACGTACTTTACATCCTTTTCAATGTGACATCAATAAATAATTTTACTAATACTCATTCCACAGGTACAACAGACTTGACTACCTATACCTTAATGCCGGGATCATGCCAAATCCACAGATTGACATCAAAGCCTTTTTCAAGGGCCTATTTTCTAGGTAAGGTAATCGCCTTCAAGCATTACTCTACTCTAACAACACGCACCATTTAATTTCTCAAGGAACCCCTGCAGTTCCCCAAGGAACCATTGCTAGTCAATGGTTCATGTTTGCACCTTCAGTTAGTTGAGGGGTTCTTGGAGGAACCTTTAATGGTTCAATGTAGCAACGGGTTCCTCGAGGAACCTTGGGGTGGAGGTGTTGCTTAGTAGGGTCATGGCTTTAAGATAGATCTTTTTTTGGAAACCTGTTAGAGTAAATGTCATTACTGTTCATCTGTTGTGTTGTCATCAAATTTTATTGGTCACGTACACATGGTTAGCAGATGTTAATGCGAGTTGTTCAGTTCTAATTCTCGGAGTAAAAACTCAGAGGACATTTAAGAAAGCTTAACCAAGTTTATTCTGCCCAAGGTCAAAACAGCTGCATTCCGACAAAAACATTTTCACACAAGCACTGATATTTAACCGTTCCTCATAGGCTGAGTCTCCTCCTACCCATCTGTACAAACATCATTCTTCACTGCTAGGCAGGACACTAGTGATACGGGCATAAACTTTTATTTCTTCCTTTATTTGACCTGACCTCAACACCCCTCCATCACTAATCCATGGCTCTCTCCCCTTATCAATGCCTGCCACATGTAATCACTTCCCTGCACTCAACACATTCCAAGCTTAGTTGCACACACGATATACCTTCCTCCTATAACCATTAACTTCTGGTGTAGACCCTCTAAACCTCAGCACTCCATCCGTGACATGAATAAGTATATTTCATATTCTCAGAACCCAACAGAGTGTAGAGAAATGCTTGTGCTTCTAGTTCCAACAGTGTATGTACATATAAATATATGGATGAGCGATGGCCGAGTGATGGCCGAGTGGCATAGCCAAGGTCCAATAGATGGTATAAAATACAGTATATACATATGATTAATGTTTTATAACTCGTTTTTCAACCACTCCACAAATTTCTTGTTAACAAACTATAGTTTTGGCAAGACGGTTAGGACATCTACTTTGTGCATGACACAAGTAATTTTCCCAACAATTATTTACAGACAGATTATTTCACTTATAATTCARTGCATCACAATTCCAGTGGGTCAAAAGTTTGCATACAGTAAGTTGACTACAGTTCGGAAATTTCCAGAAAATGATGTCATGGCTTTAGAAGCTTCTAATAGGCTAATTGACATCATTTGAGTCAATTGGAGGCCTACCTTCAAACTCAGTGCTTCTTTTCTTGACATCATGGGAAAATCAAAAGAAATCAGCCACGACCTCAGAAAAATAATTGTAGACCTCCACAAGTCTGGTTCATTCTTGGGGGCAATTGCCAAACGCCTGAAGGTACCACGTTCATCTGTATAACAATAGTACGCAAGTATGAACACCATGGGACCACACAGCCGTCATACCGCTCAGAAAGGAGAAGTGTTCTGTCTCCTAGAGATGAATGTACTTTGGTGCGAAAAGTGCAAATCAATCCCTGAACAACAGCAAAGGACCTTGTGAAGATGCTGGAGGAAACGGGTACAAAAGTATCTATATCCACAGTAAAACGAGTCCTATATTGAAATAACCTGAAAGGTCGCTCAGCAAGGAAGAAGCCACTGCTCCAAAACCGCCATAAAAAAGCCAGACTACGGTTTGCAACTGCACATGGGGACAAAGATCGTACTTTTTGGAGAAATGTCCTCTGGTCTGATGAAACAAAAATAGAACTGTTTGGCCATAATGACCATCGTTATGTTTGGAGGAAAAAGGGGGAAGCTTGCAAGCCGAAGAACACCATCCCAACTGTGAAGCACGGGGTGGCAGCATCATGTTGTGGGGGTGCTTTGCTGCAGGAGGGACTGGTGCACTTCACAAATAGATGGCGTCATGAGGAAGGAAAATTATGTGAATATGTTGAAGCAACATCTCAAGACATCAGTCAGGAAGTTAAAGCTTGGTCGCAAATGGGTCTTCCAAATGGACAATGACCCCAAGCATACTTCCAAAGTTGTGGAAAAATGGCTTAATAAGGACAACAAAGTCAAGGTATTGGAGTGGACATCACAAAGCCCTGACCTCAATCCTATAGAAAATGTGTGGGTAGAACTGAAAAATCGTGTGCGAGCAAGGAGGCCTACAAACCTGACTCAGTTACACCAGCTCTGTCAGGAGGAATGGGCCAAAATTCACCCAACTTATTGTGGAAGGCTACCCGAAACGTTTGACCCAAGTTAAACAATTTAAAGGCAATGCTACCAAATACTAATTGAGGGTGTGTAAACTTCTGACCCACTGGGAATGTGATGAAAGAAATAAAAGCTGAAATGAATCGTTTTCTCTACTATTATTCTGACATTTCACATTCTTAAAATAAAGTGGTGATCCTAACAAACCTAAGACAGGGAATTTTTACTAGGATTAAATGTCAGGAATTGTGGATAAACTGAGTTTAAACGTATTTGGCTTAGGTGTATGTAAACTTCCGACTTCAACTGTATGTAAACATTATTAAAGTGGCATTATTTAAAGTGGCATTGTTTTAAAGTGACTAGTTATTAAAGTGGCCAGTGATAGGGTCTCAATGTAGGCAGCAGCCTCTCTGAGTTAGTGATCGCTGTTTAGCAGTCTGATGGCCTTGAGTTAGAAGCTGTTTTTCAGTCTCTCGGTCTCAGCATTGATGCACCTGTACTAGAGGTCGACCGATGATGATTTTTCAACGCCGATACCGATTTATTGGAGGACCAAAAAAAGCCGATACCTATTTAAATCGGCCGATTTTTCTTTTTTTAAATGTATATATATATATATTTTTTTATATATATTTGTAATAATGACAATTACAACAATACTGAATGAACACTTATTTTAACTTAATATAACACATAAATCAAAATCAATTTAGTCTCAAATAAATAATGGAACATGTTCAATTTGGTTTAAATAATGCAAAAACACAGTGTTGGAGAAGAAAGTAAAAGTGCAATATGTGCCATGTAAAAAAGCMAATGTTTAAGTTCCTTGCTCAGAACATGAGAACATATGAAAGCTGGTGATTCCTTTTAACATGAGTCTTCAATATTCCCAGTTAAGATGTTTTAGGTTGTAGTTATTATAGGAATTATAGGACTATTTCTCTCTCTACCATTTGTATTTCATATACCTTTGACTATTGGATGTTCTTATAGGCACTATAGTATTGCCAGCCTAATCTCGGMAGTTGATAGGCTTGAAGTCATAAACAGCGCTGTGCTTCAAGCATTGCGAAGAGCTGCTGGCAAACGCAGGAAAGTGCTGTTTGAATGAATGCTTACGAGCCTGCTGCTGCCTACCACAGCACAGTCAGACTGCTCTATCAAARCATAGACTTAATTATAATATAATAACACACAGAAATACGAGCCTTWGGTCATTAATATGGTCATATCTGGAAACTATAATTTCGAAAACAAAACCTTTATTCTTTCAGTGAAATACGGAACCGTTCCTTATTTTATCGAAAGGGTGGCAACCCTAAGTCTAAATATTGCTGTTACATTACACAACCTTCAATGTTATGTCATAATTATGTAAAATTCTGGCAAATTAATTACGGTCTTTGTTAGGAAGAAATGGTCTTCACACAGTTCGCAAGGAGCCAGGCGGCCCAAACGGCTGCAAATACCCTGACTCTGTTTGCACAGAACGCAAGAGAAGTGACACAATTTCCCTAGTTAATATTGCCTGCTAACATGAATTTCTTTTAACTAAATATGCAGGTTTAAAAAAATATATACTTGTGTATTGATTTTAATAAAGGCGTTGATGTTTATGGTTAGGTACATTGGTTCAACGACAGTGCTTTTTTGGCGAATGCGCTTGTTAAATCATCACCCATTTGGCGAAGTAGGGTGTGATTCGATGATAAATTAACAGGCACTGCGGTTTTGTAGTTTCAATGAGGCTAACAGAGGTGTATGAGTTCCTCAAGAGCCTATGCAAATCCCGAAGTTGGAGTAGTTACCACTTTATAAGGTTCTTTGGGCTCCCGAGWYGCGCAGCGGTCTAAGGCACTGCATCTCAGTGCAAGAGGRGTCACTGCAGACCCTGGTTCGATTCCAGGCTGTATCAAAACCGTCTGTGATTGGGACATAGGGCGGCGCACAATTGGCCCAGCGTCATTAGGGTTTGGCTGGGGTAGGCCTTCATTGTAAATAGTAATTTGTTCTTAACTGACTTGCCTAGTTAAATAAAATAAATACATGTATTACTATGTGTAATCAGCAATGTTAATATTATATTTTAATATGTAATCTGCATAAATATTCAAGGAAAGTTGTAGAAACTTAACATAATGAAAAGGAATGACATTTACCCTGACGGGTGGCRAAAAAGCCACAACGCCAATAAGCCACATCTCCAATCTGATAGGCTGCCATCTCTACAATKATTTATTAAAAAAGTTCCAAATTTAACCCATCCCATGACGAAAAGGTTCTGGTTTTAAACTTTACACAGGGGTTCCTCGAAGATCCTTTTCAGAGGGGTTCCTCAAGGAACCTTTTTGAACTGGAAAGGTTCCACCAGTGTGGCAACCCATAAGGTTCTTCCAGGCACCTTTACTTCTCTCACAACTAGACTCCAAATACAAATCAGTTTGACCCCCTGAAAAAGTTTGAACTTAACCCTTCAGATATATATGTCTAGTAAGTGTTTAGCGTTGCCCTGTGCTCTGATGTGATGTCATCTTTGTGCTGCAGCAACGTCATCAAAATGTTTGCCACAGCAGAGGGCCTCCTGACCCAGCAGGACCATGTCAACAAAGATGGACTACAGGAAGTGTTCGCCACAAACCTTTTTGGTCACTTTGTGCTTGTAAGTCACTTATCTTATTTTATCCTATCGTATCGTAATGTTTCTCAACAAAGAGAGGTTTGTTTCAAATGGAAACAGAGCCTGGAAATTAAAACATAAGCTAGTTAGAGCCAGGTGTTTTTTCTTKCCTACGTAACCTGACCCGGGCCCCTGTTACAACTAAGGGATAGGGCCTGGGGTTTCCCTGGTCAGGTTTCATGGTCACATGGTGAGGAAAAAGGTAAAGGTGGGCTGAACTCACTGATTTCGCCTCGCTTTTCCACGTCCTTATTAAGAAATGATAGAAGCCATAACGAGAGTTGTCTTGAGGCTTTGGTATGATGTTGGTTGTGTGTTCCTCTTTACTCACCATAGTTGKAATATCCCATACAGCCACTTTACTRTCAACAAGGGYTTGRGTGAKTAATGGCTTTGCAAATGCCGGGTCATGTGCTGATGTGCTCCTAATCAATTCTATATTTTTTTGGGTGCTGCCAAGTAGCGGTCTCGTAGTAGGCATGTGGGAACAATTGAAATCTAAAGCCAACCCAAGAAACTGTGACGTCCGGGATTCCTTAAATCTCACAGAACAATTTTTGGAAAACACTGACATTATGACTCAAGTTCTCCTACTTAACACTTTTTTTGCCAATTGTGGGACTACTATTGATGCCACATTGGCCATTTTCAACCAGATAAGTTGTTTTTTGAGTTGGCCCCTTTGTTAGAGGAAAACCACAAAGGTATTGGAAACTTTAAAAACTCATCTACTTTTCAGAACCACAGAGAAAATGATACCCAGCTCACTGTAACAGGTAGTAACCTCTAGAGACTCYTGCCATTAACTATTAAACGTTTGTTTCTATCTTGTCCATTTTGTTTCCATGCTGTACCGTCCATGCACCTTACTCTCTAGTCCCTTGGACTGGCATTAGACAGTCTCAGTGATAGGACACGCCAGATGACAGGCAAGGGCTGGAATTCAATCAAACCAGGCATTCATTAGCTATGTTTACTTTCATGTACTTTTTCATAGTTCTTGGGGTAATTTCACTCATCATATTTCTTGATTCCCAATTGAACACGAATTTTATTCATTTTCCACAAGACACAAAGACAAAAAAAAATAAGAAAAAGTCAAGTCCAAATTAAACCTACCGTATATGAGAGAGTAATCTTACCTGTCCAGGTCTCCAGACTAACATTTTCCAAGTTTTTTCAGTTTGTGACAACAGCCATGATTTGGTCGCACAGAAATATTTTGCAGCGTCACCAATAGAAACAAATTGGTATCGTTACTGAGATGGTAATAGGGCTGTGGCAGTCATTACATTTTGTCAGCCGTGATTGCCATGCAAATAGCTGCCAATCTCATGGTAATTAACCGTTAATTAAACATAAACACATTTAGCATCTCCTGGCTTTCACGCATAGCCTAAAAGCCATTGGAACAATCTACTTTAAAAACATTTAGTCTAATAAAATCCATTTAATAAGCCCACACCATCACAATAAATCTATTTATTTTAGGCAGGTCTAATAAACTCAGCAAAAACATAAACGTCCTCACTGTCAACTGCGTTTTATTTTCAGCAAACTTAAACGTGTAAATATTTGTATGAACATAACAAGATTCAACAACAGACATAAACTGAACAAGTTCCACAGACATGTGACTAACAGAAATTGAATAATGTGTCCCTGAACAAAGGGGGGGTCAAAATCAAAAGTAATATCAGTATCTGGTGTGGCCACCAGCTGCATTAAGTACTGCAATGCATCTCCTTCTCATGGACTGCACCAGATTTGCCAGTTCTTCCTGTGAGATGTTACCCCACTCTTCCACCAAAGCACCCGCAAGTTCCCGGACATTTCTGGGGGAATGGTCCTAGCCCTCACCCTCCGATCCAACAGGTCTCAGACGTGCTCAATGGGATTGAGATCCGGGCTCTTCGCTGGCCATGGCAAACACTGAGATTCCTGTCTTGCAGGAAATCACGCACAGAACGAGCAGTATGGCTGGTGGCATTGTCATGCTGAGGGTCATGACAGGATGAGCCTGCAGGAAGGGTACCACATGAGGGAGGAGGATGTCTTCCCTTTAACGCACAGCGTTGAGATTGCCTGCAATGACAACAAGCTCAGTCTGATGATGCGTGTGACACACCGCCCCCAGACCATGACGGACCCTCCACCTCCAAATCGATCCCGCTCCAGAGTACAGTCCTCGTGTAACGCTCATTCCTTCGACGATAAATGCGAATCTGACCATCACCCCCGGTGAGACAAAACCGCGACTCGTCAGTGAAGAGCACTTTTTGCCAGTCCTGTCTGGTCCAGCGACAGTGGGTTTGTGCGCATAGGCGACATTGTTGGCGGTGATGTCTGGTGAGGACCTGCCTTACAACAGGCCTAAGAGCCCTCAGTCCAGCCTCTCTCAGCCTATTGCGGACAGTCTGAGCACTGGCCACATCTGCAGTCCTCATGCCTCCTTGCAGCATGCCTAAGGCACATTCACGCAGATGAGCAGTGACCCTGGGCATCTTTCTTTTGGTGTTTTTCAGAGTCAGTAGAGGGCCTCTTTAGTGTCCTAAGTTTTCATAACTGTGACCTTAATTGCCTACCGTCTGTAAGCTGTTAGTGTCTTAACGACCATTCCACAGGTGCTTATTCGTTAATTGTTTATTATTCATTGAACAAGCATGGGAAACTGTGTTTTTAACCCTTTACAATGAAGATCTATGAAGTTATTTGGATTTTTACGAATTATCTTTGAAAGAGGGTCCTGAAAAAGGGACTTTTCTTTTTTGCTGGGTTTATTAAGAAAATGTAGAAGAAGAATAACATATGAAGAACAGAATAGCATATTCTGAGTTGTCCTTATGTTAGGCCCTGAGCTGGCTATGCCATATGGCTATGGGCTACAAAAGTTCATTTAGCAGACAATATTTGCTTAGAATTCCATGGCATTATTTTATGTTATTTTATAGTATGAAGAATAGGCCTACAATTGCACATACAGTGCATTTGGAAAGTATTCAGACCCCTTAACTTTTTCCATATTTTGTTATGTTACAGCCTTATTCTAAAATAAAAATCCTCAACTGTGGGACCTTTTTATATAGACAGGTGTGTGCCTCTCCAAATCATGCCCATCAATTGAATTTACCACAGGTGGACTCCAATCAAGTTGTATAAACATCTCAAGGATGATCAATGGAAACAGGAAGCACCGGAGCTCAATTTCGAGTCTCATCGCAAAGGCTCTGAATACTTACATGAATAAAGTATTTTTGTTTTTTATTTTTAATATATTTGCAAACATTTTTTAAAACCTGTTTTCACTTTGTCATGAAGTGGTATTGTGTGTAGATGAATGATAAACATTTTTAAAATCAATTTTAGAATAAGGCTGTTTCCTAACAAAATGTTGAAAAAGTCAAGGGGTCTGAATAGGTTTTGAATGCACTGTACACACATACTTTTGTGTTATATGTGGACACCCCATCAAATGATTGGATTCGGCTATTTCAGCCACACCCGTTGCTGACAGGTGTATAAACTCGGTTGCAGCACTCACAAACTTCCTCTGGAAGCAACGTCAGCACAATAACTGTTTGTCAGGAGCTTCATGAAATGGGTTTCCATGGCCAATAAGCCTAAGATCACCAAGCGCAATGCCAATTTGGATTGTGGTGCAGTGGAAAAGTGATAAATTAGCTACACCATCTGCCAGTCCGACGGACGAATCTGGGTTTGGCGAAAGCCAGGAGAACGCTACCTGCCCGAATTCATCGTGCCAACTGTAAAGTTTGGTGGAGGAGGAATATGGTCTGGGGCTGTTTTTCATGGTTCGGTCTAGGCCCCTTAGTTCCAGTGGAGGGAAATCGTAACGCTACAGCATACAATGACATTCTAGACGATTCTGTGCTTCCAACTTTGTGGCAACAGTTTCAGGATGACAATGCCCCCGTGCACAAAGTGAGGTCCATACAGAAATGTTTTGTAGATCGGTGTGGAAGAACTTGACTGGCCTGCACAGAGCCCTGACCTCAACCCCATCGAACGCCGACTGCAAGTCTGTTCTAATCACCTAAAATCAGTGCCCAACCTCACCTATTCTCTTGTGGCTGAATGGAAACAAGTCCCCGCAGCAATGTTCCAACATGGAGGCTGTTATAGCAGCAAAGGGTTAACCAACTCCATGTTAATGCCCAGGATTTTGGAATGATATGTTCAACGAGCAGGTGTCCACATACTTTTGGTCATGTAGTGTTCCTAAATAAAATATAAAGGGTAGGCTTCAAATAAGGGACTGCATACATGCGGCTATTCTGTGTTTGAGTGGTTAACAAAGAAACAGTTCCTCCTATATCCTTTATTTACAGTTATTTATAGAAATGTAGTTGTGATACTAATGTTAGGCTATGTGTTTAGATTTTTTTATACATTCTAAGGCTGCATGATGCGACTCTAATGATAAGAGGCATAAGCTCTGCTCTATTTCTTGRGCAGGCTGCACACACTTCATCAGTCTCTCATTCACAATTTGACAAGCACTTGATAATATTCACACCCATCAGACTATTCTCAATCTTTAATCTGGTCTTTACATATAGCCTACTAATATACGCTACCGTTCAAAAGTTTGGGGTCACTTAGAAATGTCCTTGTTTTTGAAAGAAAAACACTTTTCCCCCCCCATTTAAAATAACATCAAATTGATCAGAAATACAGTGTAGACATTGTTAATGTTGTAAATGACTGCTGTGCTTTTCTTTAAAAAAAACAAGGACATTTCTAAGTGACCCCAAACTTTTGAACGTAAATGTATGTGTGGAATTATTTTTTATTTAGAATGGCTCACAATTTTTTTTTTATCCGTAGCCTGCACATAGCAAATGGAGGTTATGTAGTACGTTTTTTAATATGCAGGCATAGGCACTATGTCCATAAGACTAGGGGAAGCTTTCCCTAAAGTAAATAGAATTAAATTGACAAAATTATATAGCCTAATTAGCCTACTCCTGTCGATACAAAAATAAATAAAATCATTCAAAATAGGCTACTAAAACATGATTTGGCCTCAGACGATCATTACTTAAAAAAGAAATAMTTGGTCAGGTTATTGTTTAGTTGTGACTGTCTGTGAAAAGTAGAGAGGCCAAGCCAGGCATAATAGAATCGAGGGAAAACATAGTTTGGAAAGCAAATGGTCATTGCTGTAAAGATAAGACAATGAAGAGACTAGATGGACGTCATATTCTATTTGTCTCCCCTTCTTGTAGGCCTATTATATGGATCAGACATAATTTTTATTGATCTGTTTGTCAGTGTCAGCAGAGTAGGCTGCCTTGTAATTTGTTGTAATAAAAAAATATTCTGCTAATGTCTCCAGTCATATAAAATGTAGTAGAATTGCATGAAATGTGTTTAAAATGCCACATTTTTCCCATGCAAAGAAAGAAGAAATATATCTGATATCGCCTAGGTCTACGCAATACGTGCTCAGCCATGCATTGAACGCTTTTTTTCAAACAGTGATTGAGTTCTGTTATTAGCCTAAATTATGACTATCCAATCTACTCATCACATTGTGAATAGTAGGCTATCTTACATAAGTCTGCAAATGCCATGATGCATGGAATGCTTTCACAAGCCGCCTGCAGTGGCTTCAGTTCTTGGGTATGCCGCTACAAGCATGGCACACCTGTATTTGGGGACTTTCTCAGGTTGGATAGTAGCTGCGCAGCTATTTTCAGGTCTCTGGAACAGGTTTTCATCAAGGCTTCCTTTTTGTGCTTTGCTCTGTTCATCTTTTCCCTCGATCCTGACTAGTCTCCCAGTCCCTGCCGCTGAAAAACACCCCTACAGCATGATGCTGCCACCACCATGCTTCACCGTATGGATGGTGCCAGGTTTCATCCAGATGTGACACATTCAGGCCAAAGAGTTCAATCTTGGTTTCCCATGGTCGGAGAGTCTTTAGGTGCCTTTTGGCAAACTCCAAGCGGGCTGTCATGTGACTTTTGCTGAGCAGTGGCTTCCGTCTGGCCACTCTACCATTGGTGGAGTGCTGCAGAGATGGTTGATTGGTGGAGTGCTGCAGAGATGGTTGTCCTTCTGGAAGGTTCTGTCCTCTGTCAGAGGACAGAGGACTCCACAGAGGAACTCTAGAGCTCTGTCAGTGACCATGGAGTTCTTGATCACTTCCCTGACCAAAGCCCTTCTCCCCAGATAGCTCAATTTGGCTGAGTGGCCAGCTCTAGGAAGAGTCTTGGTGGTTACAAACTTCTTCCGTTTAAGAATGATGGAGGCCACTGTGTTCTTGGGGACCTTCAATGCAGCAGACATTTTTTGATACCTTTCCCCAGATCTGTGCCTCGACACAATCCTGTCTCGGCGCTCTACAGACAATTCCTTCGACCTCATGGCTTGGTTTTTGCTCTGACATGCACTGTCAACTGTGGGACCTTATATAGACAGGTATGTGCCTTTCCAAATCATGTCCAATCAATTMAATTTACCACAGGTGGACTCCAATCATGCTGTAGAAACATATCTATTTATTTAATKAATTTTAGAATGAGGCTATAARGTAATAAAATGTGGAAAAAGTCAAGGGGTCTGAATACWTTCTGAATGCACTGTATATGTAGGCTACACCGGTTGTAAAATYGATTAATGTGCTTAATTTWAAAAATAATTGTTGCTATTGTTGTTATATTTTACTGTTKAAATTTGGCTCCAGAATTTTATGATTTTTCCTTTGTTCAATAGAGATGAATCTTTATGTGCACTAATATCATATGCAAGTTTATTTTGGGATAACTCCCCAACCGAGTAAGTGGAAACCCAAAACACATTAGCTGGATCACTAACTAAATATAATACCTACTGCTAGTAGCCAAAATGAATTTAACTAGCGCTTGTATTTCGTCTCGCTACGCCCTCCTGTGGGTGCTAGCAATCCAGTAGGASCTGGYAGCTACAGTGAACTTCGATTGTTCAATAGTGCCGCAATATCACAGAGTATTTGCATAAAGTTAAGCTTTCRCCAACTTAGGTTCCGCACTGTTCACACTCCCTTGCCCATGCTCGCATCGCCTAATGGTCCCCCTGTTTTCCCCGCAATTGGATTTTTAAATGTTATACAATCAGAAATATATTGTTTTTCTTCTTCCGGAGCATTTTTTACTGCGGGAAAGTAGTGGCTCGCTCGACTCAGCAGCAGGCCCKTGCAAAACAGGATGGAGACTTTCATTACAGGAATAATGAGAATTTACTGTTTGACAAACTCATGGTTTTAGCCTCCTAAAAAAATAGGACGTTTTTAGTGAGGTGAGCATGTACAARGTGTAGCTCGCACCAATGCGGTGTCAGAGGGTCGCAAAATGGAATTAAATGGTCGCAGTCTGGAGCCCTGCTGTCTCATTGGTCCAGGTTATCTGTCCCTTCAAACATTGTCATACTTTCCGTCTCTATGTTCCAGGTCAGGGAGCTAGACTCTATCCTTTGCCAGGCTGGTCAGACCTCCCGGGTAGTGTGGACTTCGTCCAGCAATGCCAGACGCTCGGCCTTCAGTCTAGACGATGTCCAGCACAGACTGGGGACCGAGTCCTACGCGTCCTCCAAGTATGCCTCCGACCTCATCAGCCTTGCCCTCAACAGACACAACAACAGCCAGGTGAGCCAAAATGTTCACTCAGTTACACATGGCAGTATTGGGCTATGAGCCACTGGTGGGTTGTGGCAGATCCATTTTGGATCCTTGCAAGAGATGTGTACTAGTTTAGGTTCACACTTATTCAGTTGCACATGGCTTTGTTTGCCTAAAGGCTTCTTTATATTCCAAATGTTGCATGCGTACGCACAGCAGTCTTCTAGAATATTGGACCGTTGGCTTACTTTTCACATTCTCAGAGCAACTCAAGCAATTTCTCCAACTGTCAACACGTTCAAATGAATAGAGGACGCGTACCGGGGTCGCATTGGTTGGGAATTGTGGGAGGTAGGCATTCGGGCTGTGCGTCCCCCACGGATGTTGGTCTCAAGAGAAGCGTAGCTATGTCACAATGGGATGCCGGACTATCGCGTCTCAGCGTCTATGGACTACGGTTTACCCTTAATCATAATTCAGGAGCAACTGGTGGGTTGTGGTGGGTTCGTTCTGGGTCCTGGCCTGGTGAGAGACTGGATTGTCTATGCTTAGATCCTAATGCAATTGTGAATGCTGCCCTCTCTTTGTTCATAATGTCAAGTTGCATGACATTTTATATTTAGTWAAACTCTACCTCAAAAGTCAGTGCATGTATCGGATAATCAATAATAATACTTTTTTTTTTTTTTTTTACACGATTGACAGGGGCTGTACTCATCAGTGATTTGTCCAGGGCTGGTGATGACCAATCTTACCTATGGCATCCTCCCCTCCTTCTTCTGGACCCTCATCATGCCTATCATGTATCTTGTAAGTTGGTTTTACCCTTTAGTCTTCTTTTACTGTTTTGACATAATTTTTTGTGGTCTTGTGATTTCATCAGAAAATCTCATTTGTACAACTTGTATTGTTACTTAACATGTTTGTCTTTATGAACAGATAAGAATCTTCACCAACACGTTCACACTGACACCGTACAATGGAGCTGGAGCATTGGTGTGTCTCTCAGAAACGAATCTAAACAGTTCAGATATGTATTATTTACATATTAACATCTAATATTATACATATTTATGGGCTGGTTTCCCAGACACAGATGAAAAGCTTATTCCTGGACTAAAAAGCATAATCTGTGTCCGGGTAACCGAACATGTATCGTCTTTTTTATGTAATGTTACTATCAATTAACTTGTTTTTACATTCTGCATCTTTGATCTGTTTGGGCAATTATTGGATATTTTACAGCATAAGAATATTTAAATATGAAATCAGTATTTTCTTAGTATTTTACAGTTAATTACAACTGCGTCCTTACAACAAACATTGCGGTATATTCATAGTATTACTGCATTATCACTCTAGCCATGCTTATCTGATGGTTTTTGTGTGTTTATCCGGGAGATGCTTTTACGGTTGAAAATGTCACTCTCAACAGCTTGAAATGTTTAGATAATACATCCTTTGAGTCATATTTCATAARCTGATATGTCATCCTGCCTTTAATAGCACTCGCTGTTTCTGAAAAAACCAGAGTCCCTGGATCCGAGGGCAAAGTATCACAGTTTGACGTCAGGCATGGGGAGCAACTACACGCAGCCTCGACAAGTGAGTGTGTCTTTCACGGTCTTTATATAATCATACCCCCCCCCCCCCCCCCCCCCCCCCCCCCCCCCCACCAAATCATATTCAAAAGACAGTAAGCAAACACTATAGAAAGCTAGGCCCCAAGATAAACATCTATAATATTAAAGTTGAGAATAGATTCTATATTACTGTTTCGGTCTGATAGGGTTGTTCTAGCTTTAGGGGCGGCAGGTAGCCTAGTGGTTAGAGCGTTGGGCCAGTAACCGAAAGGTTGTTAGATCGAATCCCCGAGCTGACAAGGTAAAAATCTGTCGTTCTGGCCCTGAACAAGGCAGTTAACCCACTGTTCCTAGGCTGTCGTTGTAAATAAGAATTTGTTCTTAACTGACTTGCCTAGTTAAATAAAAAAAATAGGTTTATTTGATAGAAAAAAGTAGCCTTTTTCTCATGGCTTTGGTGTTTTCTGTTTTTAGATGGACATCGATGACGACATGTCAGAGGCCCTGTATGTGAAACTGCTGGAAATGGAAAAAGCTGCTCGTAAGAGATTGAAAGAAGAGGATGACAATGAACAAGCCTACAAAAAGTACCTCAACCAGACAGAGTAGTATTTTGTACGGCTATTCTCCTTGACTGACTAGTTAAGGCCTAATCACTCAACTTTTATTCTATAGCATATAATCTACAGTGCCTTCGGAAAGTACTCCGACCGCTTGACTTTTTACACATTTTGTTACGGTACAGCCTTATTCTAAAATGGATTAAATAAWWWTTTTAAATCCTCAGCAATCTACACAATACACCATAATGACAAAGTGAAAACAGATTTTTTAAATTGTTTGCAAATGTATTAAAAAATAAAAACAAATACCTTATTTACAAAAGTATTCAGACCCTTTGCTATGTGACTCAAAATTGAGAGCAGGTGTATCCTGTTTCCATTGATCATCCTTGAGATTTCTACAACTTGATTGGAGTCTGCCTGTGGTAAATTCAATTGATTGGACATGATTTGGAAAGGCACACACCTGTCTATATAAGGTCCCACAGTTGACAGTGCATGTCAGAGCAAAAAAAAACAAACAGGCCATGAGGTTAAAGGAATTGTCTGTAGAGCTCCGAGACAGGATTGTGTCAAGGCACAGATCTGGGGAAGGGTACCAAAACATTTCTGCAGCATTGAAGGTCCCCAAGAACACAGTGGCCTCCATCATTCTTAAATAGAAAAAGTTTGAAACCACCAAGACTCTTCCTTGAGCTGGCAGCCTGGCCAAACTGAGCAATAGGGGGAGAATGGCCTTGGTCAGGGAGGTGACCAAGAACCTGATGGTCACTCTGTCAGAGCTCCAGAGTTCCTCTGTGGAGATGGGAGAACCTTCCAGAAGGACAACCATCTATGCAGCACTCCACCAATCAGGCCTTGATGGTAGAGTGCCCAGACGGAAGCCACTCCTCAGTAAAAGGCACATGACAGCCCACTGAGTTTGCCAAATGGCACCTAAAGACTCTCACAACATGAGAAACATGATTCTCTGGTCTGATGAAACTAAGATTTAACTCTTTGGCCTGAATGCCAAGCGTTACGTCTGGAGGAAACCTGGCACCATCCCTACGGTGAAGCGTGGTAGCAGCATCATGCTGTGGCCATGTTTTTCAGGGGCAGGGAATGGGAGACTAGTCAGGATGGAGGAAAAGATGAACGGAGCAAAGTACAGAGAGATGGATCCTTGATGAAAACCTGATCCAGAGCGCTCAGGACCTCAGACTAGGGCAACGGTTCACCTTCCAACAGGACAACGACCCTAAGCACACAGCCGAGACAACGCAGGAGTGGCTTCGGGACAAGTCTCTGAATGTCCTTGAGGGGCCCAGCCAGAGCCCGGACTTGAACCCGATCGAACATTTCTGGAGAGACCTAAAAATATCCATGCAGCAACGCTCCCCATCCAACCTGACAGAGCTTGAGAGAATCTGAAAAGAAGAATGGGAGAAACACCCCAAATACAGATGTGCAAAGACTGTAGCGTCATACCCAAGACGATTCGAGGCTGTAATTGCTGCCAAAGGTGCATCAACAAAGTACTGAGTAAAGGGTCTGAATACTTATGTAAATGTGATATTTTAATTAGCAACAAAATCTAAAAACCTGTTTTTGCTTTGTGATTATGGGGAATTGTGTGTAGATTGATGAGGGGAAAAAACAATTTAATCAATTTTAGAATAAGGTTGTAACTGAACAAAATGTGGAAAAAGTCAAGGGGTCTGAATACTTTCCGAAAGCACTGTATATAAACGAAACTGTTTTATTCAGTGTGTTTTACTCCGTGTGAATGAAGAGAAATGGTATGCTCTGTATAAGTTGACCATAGCCATGACGAGTAGTGGTTTGAATTATGTCGCTCTGAGTGAATCCTCTATAGAATCAGCTGTATGCATTGACTTTTTATCAGCCATCATTTTCAATAGCCTCCCTAGTTGATTAGAGGTTTCCCATTTTTCAAGCACTTGATCTTGGTTAGAGTACGCTAGCTAGGCTACACGAGTGTTGTTCCTTTTGTGACTATGACAGGAACATGTACAGTAGGCACTCAAGTAGATACAATATGGTTTAAAGAATATATTAAAACAGAGACTGCAACTTGAACACTGAAATCCACTGAAAATACTGGAACACTAAAAGCAAATACTGAAACTGATGCACTTGAAATGGTTAATGGACATTTGTTAATGTCTCAGAAAGGGACCATGCAGCCTGTACATTCCTGCTGCTAACTCAAGGAGCTAAATGTGGAGGACTGTCAAGAGCATTTGTGAATTATCAAGCACAAATAGCAATAACTGACCAGAACTAGGCAAAGCATTCCTTTGTGTTTGCTTGGTAAGATGAAGAGTTGTGAGCTGTTGAACTTTTATTGAAATGAAAGTTTAAAATGAAAGATTTATTTGCATTATTTAATGTGTAGCTTGTTGGAATGAAACGTTGATCGACGCCACCACTCTTCAAGCTAATGCTGACTTTGGCTCAATTTCTGACGTGTTCTTATCTGCAGTGCCTTTCGTAACCTTTTCCAAATTGTGTTGTGTTACAGCCTGAATTTAAAAATGACTAAATTGAGATATTGTGTCACACAATACCCTATAATGTCAAAGTGGAATTATGTTTATAGAAATGATTACAAATTAATAAAAAATGAAAAGCTGGAATGTCTTGAGTCAATAAGTATTCAACCCCTTTGTTATGGCAAGCCTAAATACGTTCAGGAGTAAAAGGTTGCTTAACAAGTCACTTAATAAGTTGCATGTGTGCAATAATAGTGTTGAACATGATTTTTTTTAAATGAATACCTCATTTCTGTACCCCACACATTCAGTCGAGCAGTGAATTTCAAACAGATTGAACCACAAAGACCAGGGAGMTTTATGAATGCCTCGCAAAGAAGGGCACCAATTGGTAGATGGGTAAAAAAACAGACATTGCATATCCCTTTGAGCATGGTGAAGTTGTTAATTACACTTTGGATGGTGTATCAATACACCCAGTCACTACAAATAATGTTTATTTTGTATTTTTTTCTCTTTTTTTTTCTCTCCCCAATTTGTAGTTGTAGTCTTGTCCCATCGCTGCAACTCCCATATAGACTAGGGAGAGGTGAAGGTTGAGAGCCATGTGTCCTCCGAAACACGACCTCGCTTCTTGACACAATGCCTGCTTATCCCAGAAGCCAGCCACACCGATGTGTCGGAGGAAACACCGTACACCTGGCAACCGTGTCAGCGTGCATGCACCCTGCCCACCACAGGAGTCGCTAGAACGCGATGGGACAAGGACATCCCGGCCGGCCAAACCCTCCCCTAACCCAGATGACGCTGGGCAAATTGTGCGCCGCCTCATGGGTCTCCTGGTCGTGGCCGGCTGCGACACAGCCTGGAATTTGCGATGCAGTGTCTTAGACCACTTCACCACTCGGGAGGCCCCAGTCACTACAAAGATACAGGCGTCCTTCCATGAGATTTCACCATGAGACCAATGGTGTCTTTAAAACAGTTAGAGTTTAATGGCTGTGATAGGATAAAACTGACGATGGATCAACAACATTGTAGTTACTCAATAATACTAACCTAATTGACAGAATGAAAAATATTCCAAAACATGCATCCTGTTTGCAACAGGGCACTAAAGTAGTACTGCAAAAAATGTGTCAAAGCAATTAACTCTTTGTCCTGAACACAAAGTGTTGTGTTTGGGGCAAATCCAATACAAAATATTATTTAGTACCACTCTCAACATTTTCAAGCATAATGGTGGCTGATTATGTCATGGGTATGCTTGTAATTGTTAAGGACTGGGGAGTTTTTCAGGATAAAACATCAACGGAGTGGAGCTAAGCACAGGCAAAATCCTAGAGGAAAACCTGGTTCTGTCTGCTTTCCACCAGACACTGGGAGATGAATTTGCCTTTCAGCAGGACAATAACCTAACACTTAAGGCCAAATCTACACTGGAGTGACTTACCAAGAAAACAGTGAATCTTCCGGAGTGGCTGAGTTACAGTTTTGACATAAATCTACTTGAAACTCTATGGCAAGACCTGAAAATGGTTGTCTAGCAATGATTAACAACCAATTTGACAGAGCTTGAAGAATTTTGAAACTATTAATGYGCAAATGTTGCACAATCCAGGTGTGGAAAGCTCTTAGAAACTTACCCAGAAAGAATCACAGCAGTAATCACTGCCAAAGGTGTTTCTACAAAGTATTGACTCGGGTGTGAATACTTATGCAAATGAGATATTTCTGTAATTTCATTTTCAAGAAATTTGCAAAAAAAATCTAAAAACATGGTTTCACTTTGTCATTATAGGGTATTGTGTATAGATGGGTGAGGGAAAACAAAAACTTTTTWATCCATTTTTCTTCAGGCTGTAACACAACAAAATGTGGAATAAGTCAAGAGTTTGAATACTATCTGAAGGCAGTGTATGTAGTCAAAGTCTAAAATCAACATGGCCAAATTAGAACGTGTTCAAATGGATATTTCACAGGTTGAATTGTTCAACAACAGGGCAACAGCAGTTGGTCTTGTCTGTTTTGCAGAGTATGTGAGCTGTGTAGGCCTAGTTCACTGGTGTAACAAAGACACCAGCCCTGTTGTTACCTGATACCTGTATCATGTTACACACACACAGGTTGCTGTGGTGTGGTGTAGCCTTACAAACCATGATTAGGGTTATTTGGGTGGCGTGGTTTGCCTTAGGCCCACACCAATTATCTCAAGCCAGTTATATGTGTTCCTTTTGTTATGTCACTTCATTCATAAAAGATGATGTGGTGATGGATAGTGTCACTCACACCAAATGTAACAGTATTTTCAACAATGAGGCTAATATAGGAGTAATATCCCACTACTAAAATGGGTCTCGGGTAAAATGTGAGTCATATTGTACTGTAGGTCTAAAGAGAAATACAGTAGCACATAGGATATATGTGATATATATGTACATATATACATATGATATATGTCAGTTCCAACATGACGCGGATACTTCCAATAAGTTTATTGGTGCAAGATGCTTGTAATGTCACCGATATCTTACATGGCACACATTTCATTGACACCACTTTAGGGCGTTATGAGGAGAGGCATTTGCTTGCCAAATTGCTTTGTCACAGTTGAGTCATGTGAGTGTCTTGCTCATGCCTTAATCTCTGTAGTAGACTTATGTACACACAAATAATATGATACCTTCTACAGGGGCTAAACTATTACAAAGATATTGTATTCATAGAATAGAAAATTATAAAAGCTAAATTAACTTGGCATCCAATATGTGACCTTGTCGCCAACAGCTGTGTTTGGCTGGATGGTTGAGTTCCCAAACTTCCCATTCWGATAGGTTACAGAGAAGTGACTAGTCAGATAAAATCAACTCAAATTGTATTGGTCACACACATATTTAGCAGATGTTATTGCGGGTGTAGCGAAATGCTTGTAAATAGACAGCTGCATGATACTACCAGCAGTTCACAACATTTCCCTGCCCGCCCTCTACACACAAGTTTATTTTCTGCTTTTTATAAACCTATAAATCCTCCTTAATCTTCAGAACACACAGAGAGAGAGAGCTGCTGTATATTGGGATTAGGAAATGCTTCACTTGGAAAAAGGTCCCCTCCTTCCTCTCTCTCTTCTCTTCATTTCCTGAAAAGCATTAACTGCATATTGGGTATTTATTATTCTCTTCTAAACAATAAGGAAATAAAGGTTTTTATTGGTCATCAGTATATTTATTGTTACCGACCTACAGTGCATAGGCATTTTGTTTTTGTCAATTAACGTATCAATTAAATTTAATGGCTAATGCGCGATATAGGAATAATTCAACAGTTATCACCTTCTGACACGTGAGAAAATGTGCATGTGTTTACAAACAGCATAGTTTGACACCTTGCTTGGCAAGACAAGTCATACCCCATATCATATGGCGCACTACTGAATGTCCCGGATATTCCTCGCGCCGGAAGAGAAGGGGTACATTTCCCAGCCATCTTGTGGCAGTATCTAGCGAATTGTTCGCACCCAGCCTCGTAGAATCGGAGGTAAATCCCGCTGAAGGGGCGCCATCATGCCCGGACAACTGCAAGAAGGCTTCGGCTGCGTCGTAACGAATCGGTTTGACCAGCTATTGGATGATGAATCAGATCCGTTCGAGGTGTTAAAGGCGGCGGAGAACAAGAAGAAAGAYGCGGCCGCAGCTAGTATCACCAAGTCTGCAGCCCAAGCTGCCAAGCAGCCCAAGAAAGAGTCACAGAAGGACAGGAAGAATCCGCTCCTTGACAAAAAAGATGAACCTCAGGCTCCAGTACCTCCG
Organism: Salvelinus sp. IW2-2015; assembly: GCF_002910315.2. NCBI lineage: Eukaryota > Metazoa > Chordata > Actinopteri > Salmoniformes > Salmonidae > Salvelinus > Salvelinus sp. IW2-2015. The sequence continues at coordinate 7,525,268 of NC_036871.1, read as the reverse complement.
AAGAAAGAAGGTGAGGTTCACACTCACAATTTGGTATTGCGTTTTTTTATATTTCTTAACCTGCAAAAACCTAGCCAGCTTGGTGACAACAGCATGATGAGGGTCAACATGGTACCTGTCCTGTTGTGATCAATTTAGACGGCAACAGAACCCACTGCAAACATGCACATATCCAATGCATGATTATTGGACAGGTTAATCATGCATTGGATATGTACTGTATATCTCCCAACAGTGCACTCAGGCTAACCTGTATCAGAAATGAATTCCACCTGCAGGATGTGGATTGTTTGTAAATGATACTCCAGTGGTAGTTGCGCAGTAAAATGTGTTTGTCATGAAACAGCTCGAGTTTGGTTAGCATATATATGAATTAGATAACTTATTTCTTAGCTGAGCAAAAAGGTAGATGGCTCGTCTAGGATTTGAGGGGCATGCTTGCTGCGCAGTTAGCTAACGTAGCTATTCTTCAAAACAACACTGATGCGACTAAACTGTAAAAAAAAAAAAAACATCTTGAGTTTTTAACGTCAAGGCCCGTGCGTTATCCTGCAAGTGCATCATTAGGTAGGTAGCTAGCAAACCAAAGTCCCATGCTGGTTGTTGTTGTTCCAGGATTTTGGTAGAAACTGGCCAACACAGGTAGCAAACATTGCACCGTTTTATTTATCTAGTTAATGCATAGTTAGCACGGTTTATATTGTCTGTTCAAACGGTTTATGGTAACGTGTTGTGACAGTCGTTGACAGAGCGTGCTGGCGTTTATATTTGCAGAAGCATTTCCATACAGATCATGTTAGCTAGCTAGCTTGCTTAATTAGTAGCTAAGTTACTAGGATGTTGTCTACGTGRATGCGCTGTATTTTTGTAAACAAGTGATTTGGCCGGATGTCCTCAACTACACAAGTATAAATACCATGTCTACATGCATTGACAGCAGGCGTGTCTGCCTTGAGTCAAGAGTGCATGCTGTCAAAGTAATAAACCATGACAGGGCGTAGCTAACACTCCACACCCTCATGAGATAGCTAAGCAGCTTCGTTTGGTATGACCTAACACATTTGCTGACAACTGACCCACATTTCATGTTAAATGCTTACTTGAAGCTCCTCGTGCAATTCGTCTCTAGTGTAGACACCGGTGCATTATACCACTCTTGGTTGTATTATACTTTTTGGTTACACATTATTTGGCTCCAACACCCTTTATCAGGCCAAAGCATGTTTTAATCAAAAGGTATTATTGATTGAAAGAGTGGTGAATGTTCATGGGTTTTTTCACTGCCTAACCATTTTCACTTGTCTCTGTAGTCATCTCTGGCCAGTGCTGAGTGATTYGCCACATCTAAAGCCTCTGTGTGTTGTTGTGGTAGCAGTTATCAGGCGGGTGGGCCGGAGGCCGGACCAGCAGGGCCAGCCTGGCACCCAGGGCGGGCAGGGGGAGGGGCGGCCCACCGGCGACAGGAGGCTGGACAACAGGAGACCCCCACGCGAGCGCCGCTTCGACAAACCCCTTGAGGACAAGCCCGACGGTGGAGAAAGAGGAGAGTTCTCTGCAGACAAGTGAGTAATTGCTGTAGTAAATGACAATGGTCAGCAATTTTTTTGATAATTGTTGGTAATGTAAATCTGGTTGTCTAGGGATTGTGGGATAGACGGATGTCTGGGACGCACTGCATGCTTCAGTTTGTGTTACTTTGTAAGTGTCAGGTGGCACCAGACTTTGACAGTGGTGTAAAGGATTTTTTTGTTGAAGGTCAAAATTCAAATCATACCGATCCTTGCATGTTTTTTTTTTGTTGCTTTCAATAAAGTATTATTCATAAGAGCAGCTCAGGACTATCTGCCCTCCTTAATGCAAAGTCTGTGTGTGTCCTTCATCAGGCCTCTAGGAGACCGGCCACCCAGAGGGCGTGGTGGCAGCCGTGCTGGGCGTGGTGGACGGGGACGGGGCATGGGCCGGGGCGACAGCTTCGACTCCCGCGGCAAACGGGACTTCGACAGACACAGTGGTGGCGACAAACCGTGAGTCATTTCTGCTCCGAGTCCTCAAAGGATTTTTTTTTTGAGGGGGGGGGTAGTATTTGAGCTGCAGATGCTCTGTGACTAGTGATGGTGGCGCATTTGGTTTCATGTTTGTCTCAACAGTCAGAAATCCGAGGAGAAGCGTGGCGGGAGTGGTGTTCACAACCGGGGAAACCCCAAGGACGAAACGAGGTGGGTGTTCAAAAAATCAGAACCTCTTTCCTTAAATGGAGACCGATCAGACCCATTATGTGTAGGCAAGGTCCTACACGGAGGAAATCCTGGCTTTGTTGATATTGACTGGTTTCTGCTTTTGCCCCGGAGGGGATAATTKAATTCAATTTCTGTTCCCAGTGGTGATGCCGAACAGACTACTGCCCCTGAGGAAACTCCTGAGGGAGTGGAACACCCCCCTGCTGACTCTGAGAATAAGTGAGTYCCCTCCTGGACCTGTCCAGTTAACCCCCCCCCCCCACCTCAGTGCAAAACACCCCAGGACTGCTGCTCTGACTGAAACAGGACAACCAACTCATTTCTCTCCTTTTTCATTTAACCTTTATTTTTACAGGTTAAATCTAATTTTTGCAAGGGAAACCTATTCTTGGAGTTAACATCACTGTACCGGTTCACTAGGGTGCTCCATTCATACTGCTTCATTCAGTCTGATCTCAACGTTCAATTCATCACATGGTCCACAACGCAAGTAGGACTACAGTCAATCTAGATGACATCTAAAACAACAAACCCAATTTGAAAGCTAACAGACAATGGCTGGTAATAGCTTGCCGTAACAGATGCGTCTCCGTCTCTTCCAGGGAGAACGAAGTAGAGGAACCTAAGGAGGAGGGCCCCAAGGAGATGACCCTGGACGAATGGAAGGCCATGCAGGACAAGGAGCGTGCCAAGGTGGAGTTTAACATCCGCAAGCCCAACGAGGGCGCCGACAGCAAGTGGAACAAGGGCTACGTGCTGCACAAGTCCAAGAGCGAAGARGTCAGCGACGAAAAGCCTAAAGATGTAAGTGACACGAACTGCCAAATGTTTGCTTTTCTATTGCTGTGCTGTCATGTATATTTTATGTTTTGCCATTGTATTTAGTTGTATTTTTAACATTTAATTATTTTTTRCAACCCTATATTTGAGCAAAGTATGTGTTATTTAGGTTAAGGATGTAACTGAATCGATTAAATCATTTGTTTTCATTTCAAATCTATTTGAAGTCAAAACATCTACAGATATACCCTACTCAAGTAATATTGGTGAATGTTCAAGAAGTGTAGGATTAGCTGTACTGTTGCGTTTCAAGTTTGGAAAGAAGTTGCAATTAGAAAAGTTTGATWCTTATTGACTGATCAACGCTTAAGAAGTATGCACATCTTTAAGGTACTGATCCATTGTTGTTCTGTATTTTGTTTATGTATTAGCCACCAAAAGGGCTGATATAAACCAGATCGTAATGCAAACCAGCTTAAAACCCTCCCCATGAGGCTATGTCATTACAAAAGTGCTTGGTCTTATTGTTGGTCCTTTCTCTTGGATGTTGCAGAGACCAGCTGTGATTGATACTCCGGAGATTGAAGACATGACCCCCTTGTTCAAGGTACCTGTTTCATATATTCAACCCTACACAATTCTGATAAAACAAGCCTTCATCTACACATGCATACACATTGGCATAGTAGTTAAATTATGTTAAACAGTAGTTAGCATGTTGGCTATTTGAGTTTACATGGTTGCATGAGTGGACTCTGTCTAAATGTGAAACTCTAGCTCTGACTAAATGTAAACCAAGTCAAATCTCCTCCATCAGGGCAACCCTGATGAAATCGGCCCGGACCACCACTTCCGCAAGCCCGCCAACGACATCACAGCCCAGCTGGAGATCAACTTTGGAGACCTGGGCCGCCCTGGGCGKGGGCGCGGGGGAGCCCGTGGAGGAAGGGGAGGCCGCGGTGGAGGAGGCGGCCGATCCGACCGTCCYGTTCGCGCAGGGGGAATTCGACCCGAAAAGGTAACGCTAATTGAGGCTGTTGTAACTGACCACAAATGGTTGTAAATAATGATCACAAAAGGTTATGGTTACTAGGGCCCTATAAAATCAGTTTTCTTTTTTGCCTGATTCCGTTTTCTTTTTTTCCCAAGTCCCATTTTCCAGGTTTCCGTTTTCCCAGTTTTTTAGTTTCTCTCAAAATCGCACTTGTTGATTTAAAAAAAAATGTTTTTTTTAAATGGATGTTCTGTTCTAAATTCACAACAATGCTTAAACCACATCAAGAGACCACTTTTGAGGTATGGGAAAAATATAATACATTTAGATTTTTGGGGTGTTAAACTTAATGCAAGTGAGCACCAGCAAGAGACCGTTGTTTGGTTAGCAGTCTTTCTGTAGTGCTCCTGTGATTTCAGAGTTTGCAAAACAAATTACCGCTGATGCAAATAATCACAATATCATTCTGCCAAGTAGGCATAGGGTACTTTGTAGTCAACATTTAACTGAGATGGTTTTTGGGAAAGCCTTTCCATCTCTACCAGAAGGTTAATATTAGCATCATCGCTATCGGCTACACGAAGTGTAGACATACGTGCACACACCGACAGGAGCATTCCTGTGCTGTTTCAAATTTGCAGAAAAATAAGAATCCCTAATGTATTTTGTTCATGTCTGATTAACTTGGGCTAATGTAATGCATTTCTGAATAAGTTCAATACATTTAGTTGATTTTCTACAAAATTCAATACATTTTTGAATATTGTTGATTTCCGGTTTAATGTCTGGATTCTGTGACTCCGTCCGCGTTCTCCGCAACGCAMCTTGTATAGGACCCTAGGTTACTGACCACAGAAAGCTGTTTTCWCTGACCACAAAGTGAAATTCTGTGCTGAAGTTGACTAATTATTGTTTTGAACTGTGTTGTTAATCTATAATCTCTCAACTGCAAAACCATTTTCTCCCTACTGAACATGACCCAGTATTCTCTGAGCTTTTATAAATGCATTATTTTTCTRTCTCTTGGTCCCCAGCCAGGTGGAGTGTCTGTTCCCAACGTTGACGACCCAGAGGCCTTCCCAGCCCTGGCCTAAGACTTCAGCGTCGCCACCAGCCCGCCCCGTCAGCGCCTCCGCCCCCCCTCCTATGAGGCTTGCATGCTTACAACTTCAAGTATATGAGAGAAAGAAAAAAAAGGYAGTGATTTTAACGACAAAAAGAAGACAGTCATCCATACCATTCACAGCTGAGGACTGAAATTTTAACCTGTTTTGAAAGGACTGATAAAAAGACCAAAAAAAGAGGAAAAATTACTTCTCTTGTTACACTGAAGCAAGTTATTGGTAGAAGTTTTGTATTTAGAGACAAGATAGCAGGGATGTTTTCATATATTATTTGTTTTTTTCAGAGATTATGCYTATATACTTCATGGATATTTTTTTGTATTGCTGCTTGAATATATGCATTTCCAAGATTGAGGTTGAAGTGTGTGTGTGTTCCTCAGGCTTTGGCTAGCTTTCCTCATGACTTTACCTGAATATTTTGTGGTCATCTTAGACAAGCTTTTATTTTGAAGGGGTGACTTTTAAGTCATGCATTACTCCGATGTTAAACTTAAAATACATTTTAGTACCTTTGTACTAAATAAATCTATGAACTGTGTTTTTAAAAGTAGTGACTCCTTAAGTGTAATGTTTCTGCTTGTTATGCAGTGAAAGTTGATGCCTCTGGTTTCCTTTTATTTTCCTATAGACAGCTTGGCTCTTTTTTCTGGTGGACCAGTGGTTGTTTTATCCCTGGTCCAGATGTTACTACCTGTGTCTTTGGGGCAGCCATGGCCCAAATGTGTATCTAGGCTGGTCCTTGTAGGTTGTACAGGCTATACTATTAGTAACCTTAAGACCACTATGTGAATATATTGTTGTTTTTTTTGTGTGTGTGTGAGAGAAAGTGTGATTGGGTTGAATGTGAACAATAATTACTTAAACACTTGAAGTACTCCCACGAACTTGACATTCTCCAGGAACTTGACCACAAGTTCAAAAGCAGCTCGGTTTGGCCTGAAGTAGTTTTTATTTCTGAGAACATAGAAACGACTATCTAGGTAAGATTGTGGACATATCTTGCAATTAGAGTATTTGATAAATGTAGTATTTGTAGTCCTATCTTTTAGAGTTTGCAAAGCACTTGTTCCTATCAGCCCCTGAACTCTGAAGTAAATCCCTGTTTTTTTTCCTCTTGTGATCATCTTTGCTGTTTCATTTAGCATTTTGTTATCATTACTACAGCAGCACTACTGCATAATTTCTCTGAAAGAAATGGGCCGTTAAATGTGGCGCAATCGAGTGCTACAGAATGTATGACTGCTAATCGAGCTTGTAGTCATCTGTGTCTTGCATTTCCAGGCAAGGTTTTATTTTACCGAAGTAGGTATACTTCACACATTGGGTTTGGGGAAGGGGTACATTTTACTATTTTAAATGACTGAAAGCTTTATATTCCAATGCTCTGGAAAGACTTGCTGGTAATACAGGGACACAGGTGACTGGAGCAAACCTTTTGTAAGACTGTTTGAGCCATTTGACGGTAGACTTTTCTGCAAACATCCCTGTTCTAATAAATTGCTTAGAGGTGTTAAATGTATTCTGCCCCTGGCAGTGAGTTGTGTGAGATCATTACTGTGACTTTTAAAAAGAACACTTAAAAAAAAAAAGTGCTTTTCTATATTCAAGCTCTGTGTGATTTTTCTTGGGGGGGGGTGGTATTATTTCAATGTTATGTCGTAAGATTGATAGGACTGCTTATGGCAGTGGATTACATTGTCAACACATAAATTATGTTTTGGGTTATATCCAGATAACACATTTTAYAGGCCCAGTGCAGTCAAAATGTGATTTTCTTTCTGTGTTTTTATATATTTCTACACTGAGGTTGGAATAATACTGTGAAATTGCAGAAATTATGATAATGCCCCTTTTGGTGTAAGAGCTGTTTGAAAAGATGGCATGAAAATTGTTACCCAGTAATGATTTTATATTGAGAGAAAAACATCTGCATTGGACCTTTAAAATTTGATAAATGATTCAAGTGTTATACTATTACTATTGGAAGTCACAACACACACAAGATGATGCAAACCATAGATTACATAAATGTTCAATTTCTTAGGCCAGGCAGGCTTTCCTTATGACGTGGAATATTGATGTGAAAKCCTGGTTTTAATGTCTATGATGAAATTATGGGAGTGTGGGCGCGTTCGAGCGGATCACTTCTGTCAGGTCGTCGACCATTGWTGGTCACCGCTTTTCAAAGTGTGTTGCAATATGGTTATAAAAATTGTCTGACTTGCAACTACATGTCAACTGCATCAACTTTACAAAAGTCATGTGATCAAAGGTCATGCCGTTTTTGATGAGGTCGCCGCAGTTGCTTCTCACCATCTGCACACGCTGACTCAAATAATCAAAGCTTGAGTTTAGGAAACTCTACTCTAACCAATGAATTGTACACACATTAGGTTTTCAGTTTGTGAGTATGATATGGGGGGGTATAGAAAAGTGTATTATTTATACAGACAAACATTTATAAACAATAGTAGCTATGTTGACACTGCCATGTTGATCTGAGACTTGCTGTTGGAAAACCCCTACAGTGTCGGTACTTTCGGCTGTTGTAGATTCACGTCCAACGACTTGCAGCTACAGAGGACAAACGGGTACACGTAACGGTTTAGAATTTACATTTACAAGGATCGACTAGCAGCTACTCAATGTTCAGTCCTCCCACGGTTTTCTCTGCTCAACTCCATTGATGTGATGTACATTTTGGAGTTGAGAACAATTTGGGTACATTCTGGCATGACACTTTTGCATACTATAAGGTGGCTACATTGTAGCAATGGACACGTTCCAGTGGATTACTTTTGTCAAGTCATTGACCATTGTTGGTCACCGCCTTTCAAAGTGTTGCATTATGGTTAGAAAAATTGTCTGACTTGTGACTACATGTCGACTGCATGAACTTTACAAAAATGTGATCAAAGCTCATGCAGTTTTTGATGAAGTCGCTGCACCATGTAGCCATCACCTGCATTGTGGGAGGCCCTATTTGTCAACCAATTATTAGGGTGCTTTTGTTTGACCGATGTGAATGTCTAAATACGTGACTGAAACAGGAACCATTTCAAATATAAAGCTACAGGTAATACAAATGAAAAGTCATATGAGACCTCTCTCTAACCAAATAATTGTACACACATTGTTTCCAGTTTGAGTGTATTTTGACATTTATTCAGACAAACTTTTATAAACAATAGCAGCTATGTTAACACTGTCATGTTGATCTTAGCCTTGCTGTTGGAAAGCAACTGCAGTGTCCGACTTTTAGCTGTCGCAGATGCATCTCACTCCTTACCACTCAAACGAGCCCAATGCTTATCGCATTGGAAGACAACCCCTCTGACATCGTCACAGCGTAGTATTTAGTGAATTATGGCGGAAGTTCGGAAACGTCAACATGTGCAAATTGAAGGGAAAACCTCGGATAAAAGCTCAGTATCCAAAAATGACAGTAAAGGGATGAAGAGCGTGAGGTCAGCCGTGTTTCTGAAGCTTTTTGCTGCCGGATTTTACGGGCTGAGCTCGTTTTTAATCGTTGTTGTGAACAAAAGCGTCCTCACCAGTTACAGGTATGCCTACAGTAATCTATGCATGGGCAGTTGGTTGGACTTTGGACACGAATGAAAGTGCTAAAAACAGAGTGGGGTTGTTTGCTTACTCGGTCTCGGGGGTACCAACGTCAATGTAGCTGAATGTTGTGTGGCATAAAGCTGTTTTACACATGCAGTACCAGTCAAACGTTTGGACACATCTCATTCCAAGGTTTTAATTTTGTTTGTATTTTCTACATTGTAGAAAAATAGTGAAGACAATAAAACTATGAAATAACACATATGGAATCGTGTAGTAACCAAAAAAGTGTTAAACAAATCTAAATTTATTTTATATTTGAGATTCTTCATAGTAGCCACCTTGATGACAGCTTTGCACACTCTTGGCATTCTCTCAACCAGCTTCATGGGGTGGTCACCTGGAATGCATTTCAATTAACAGGGGTGCCTTAAGTTTAATTTGTGGAATTTCTTTCCTTCTTAATGCGTTTGAGCCAATCAGTTGTGTTGTGACAAGGTAGGGGTGGTATACAGAAGATAGCCCTATTTGGRGAAAGACCAAGTCCATATTATGCCAAGAACAGCTCAAATAAGCAAAGAAAAACAACAGTCCATCATTACTTTAAGACATGAAGGTCAGTCAATCTGGAACATTTCAAGAACTTTGAAAGTTTCTTCAAGTGCAGCCGCAAAAAACAATCTGGAACATTTCAAGAACTTTGAAAGTTTCTTCAAGTGCAGCCGCAAAAAACATAAAGCGCTATGATGAAACTGGCTCTCATGTGGACCGCCACAGGAAAGGAAGACCCAGAGTTACCTTTGCTGCAGAGGATAAGTTCAGTAGAGTTACCAGCCTCAGAAATTGCAGCCCAAATAAATGCTTCAGAGTTCAAGTAACAGACACATCTCAACATCAACTGTTCAGAGGAGACTGTGTGAATCAGGCCTTCATGGTCGAATTACTGCTAAGGAAGAAACTACTAAAAAATTACACCAATGAGAAGAGACTTGCTTGGGCCAAGAAACACGAGCAATGGACATTAGACTGGTGGAAATCTGTCCTTTGGTCTGATGAGTCCAAATTTGAGATTTTTGGTTCCAACCGCCATGTCTTTGTGAGACGCAGAGTAGGTGAACGGATCTCCGCATGTGTGGTTCCCACCGTGAAACATGGAGGAGTTGTGATGGTGCTTTTCTGGTGACACTGTCTGTGATTTATTTAGAATTCAAGGCACACTTAACCAGCATGGCTACCACAGCTTTCTGCAGCYATACACCATCCCATCTGGTTTTCACTTAGTGGGACTATCATTTGTTTTTCAACAGGACAATGACCCAACACACCTCCAGGCTGTGTAAGGGCTATTTGTCCAAGAAGAAGAGTGATGGAGTGCTGCAGCAGATGGCCTGGCCTCCACAATCACCTGACCTCAACCCAATTGAGATGGTTTGGGATGAGTTGGACCGCAGTGAAAGAAAAGCAGCTAACAAGTGCTCAGCATATGTGAGAACTCCTTCAAGACTGTTGGAAAAACATTCCAGGTGAAGCTGGTTGAGAGAATGCCAAGAGTGTGCAAAGCTGTCATCAAGGCAAAGGGTGGCTACTTTGAAGAATCTCAAATATAAATATATTTTGACACTTTTTTTGGTTACTACATGATTCGATGTGTGTTATTTCATAGTTTTGTTGTCTTCACTATTATTCTACAATGTAGAAAACAGTACAAATAAAGAAAAACCCTTGAATGAGTAGGTGTGTCCAAACTTCTGACTGGTACTTTACTTTCACAGTATTAAACATTATCTAAAGATTTTTGCTGACCACAGATTTATGTAGAGAAACACTGACTGCTTTGAATGTCAAACTTGRCATTGTGATTATTTTACCCTGAATAAAATGTCTGTAATGTTTTATTGCCAAAGAACTGTCTTCATTCCTACATGGTACTATTAGTCTATGGGAATTTCCTCTGATACTGGCCATAATAGTTATGATAGGAGCCTACTTTGTCATACTGTATGCATTTGCTGAAGTCACATTTTTAATAATTTTTGTTTGCAGATTCCCCTCATCAACATGTGTTGGGATCGGTCAAGTAAGTATGCGCTTCATGAGTTACATCAATTGAAGAGTTGCTTATAAATTGCATACATTATTGCATACATTTTTTCCCCCAGATGCTGGCTACAGTACTAGTACTAGGAGCCGCAAAGGCAATAGGTGTCATCACATTTCCAGGTTTGGACAGGAGCATCCCAAACAAGGTGATATGATGATTCCTTTCTATATCAGCAGCATACTATTATAATCTATTGTACATATACATTTTGTTGCTTAAATTTCCAAATGCACCATATAACCCATTATTCAAGCTGAAGGGAGCTCAATTTTACAGTTTAAATGGCCCTTCTGTTGCTTTCATTTACATACAACCTAATGTCCAAAACAGTAATTGGTGAACATTTAAAGTGGGCGGTACATAGCCCCAAGCTGTATTTTGTTTTCCTCACCATAGACCCTCTCAGAAATAGATAAACAATGGTTTCTCTCGGGAGTAGAATGTACACTGAGTCTTGCATCAGACAATGGAAACCGTGTGCCTGTTTCAACATGCACTACTGTGTCTATAGTAGACTTTTATTCTGTCTTTGCAGATGTTTCCCCTACCGCTTCTGTATGTTGGGAATCAGGTGTCAGGACTTCTAGGAACCAAGCGACTCAAGTATGACGTCTTTCTTCTTCATTGACCCTGATATTCAATATTCACCACTTATGCTTCATATCATAGAAATAAAGAGTGATTCCTCACTAAATCAGGACAAAGAAGGCCATGATTTAGGGGATTTTTGCTAAATGTAATCCATAGAATAGTCCTTTGTATGCCTCCCGGGTGGCGCAGTGGTCTAAGGCACTGCATCGCAGTGCTAGCTGTGCCACTAGAGATTCTGTGTTTGAGTTCAGGCTCTGTCGCAGCCAACCYCGACTGGGAGGCCCATGGGGCGTCGCACAATTGGCCCAGCGTCGTCCGGGTTAGGGGAGGGTTTGGCCGGCAGGGATGTCCTTGTCCCATCGGGCACTAGCGACTCCCGTGGCGGGGCACGCGCAGTGCACGCTGACATGGTCGCCAGGTGCACGGTGTTTCCTCTGACACATTGGTGTGGCTGGCTTCCGGTTAYGTGAGCATTATGTCAAGAAGCAGTGGTTGGTTGGGTTGTTTTTTTGGAGGATGTACGGCTCTTGACCTTCGCCTCTCCCGAGTCCATACGGGAGTTGCAGCGATGAGACAAGACTGTAACTACCAATTGGATACCAGGAAATTGGGGAGAAAACCGGGTAAAAAAAATAAATACGGAAATTGTCCTTTGTAGGAAAGATTGTTGACATTTGTATCTAAAAGCATAATTGATAAGTAATAAATACTGTATGCTGAATTTCATTAATAACATTTTGGCCTTACCCAGTCCTCCTTTAAGACTCCATAATGTTTCATTTGTAGATGCTACAAAGCAAAAATTGGTTCATATGAAGCTTTACCAATTGCTCTGTGGTATGAGTAGTTTTTTGATTTCAATAGCGTTTTCTTTTCTTTTTTACATTCATTTATGAATAMCAAAAAATAAACATGAATATTTAAAAAAAACATCAAGGATTTGGCATATTTTTCAATATATTGCTGAACAGAATATAGTCTATGGGAATATCAAAGTTCCAGAGTGGGATCTCAGTGAGTTTTAAAGTTATGGCCCATTTTATACAGAGAAATTGGCATAGCAGGCAATCACAGCCCTCCTTTTACTTGTATAATTGCACATCCTGCTAATCACCAGCAGAGGGTGAACATTTTGAATCCATTTTCACATTCACTCCGTGGGTAATGCTAACAAATTGGATCATAACTCTAAAAGTAGCTCTGGAACTTTGATATGCCATATTACAGTGCAGGTGCCAATGTTTGCTTTCTAGCACCTACACACTTAAAGGAGGCCTGGGTAAGACCAAAATGTGATAAATATACCAACGTTAATAAATTATTTCTGAATTATGCCGTTAGATACAATTGTCAAATTATATCATATGTCAACAATACTTCCTCCGATGGACCATTCTATGGATTTAGTGAAAATGTTAATCGTGTTATTTTTGTTGTTGTCCTGGTTTCATGAGGAATCACTCATAAAGAACACAGTGGTATGATTGTATGTATCCTTTATCCTCTTCCAGTCTACCCATGTTTACAGTTTTAAGAAGATTCTCTATTTTGTTAACCATGTTGGCTGAGGGAATCCTACTGAAGTAAGTCCTCTTCAAATATTAGAAACCAATATTAGAAATGTCAAAATAAGATTGCATTTGATTTTTCATTGGGTGAATAACATGTTTCATTCCCCACAGAAAGACATTCTCTGGGCCTATCAAGGCAACTGTGTTTGCCATGATCTTTGGAGCCTTTGTAGCTGCGAGGTAAGAATTTGACTTGCTTGCTTGCTCTTAGGGTGCCTAGGCCAGATTGCTTTAAGCGCGTGTCTCGCCCGGCAGGTTCAGTTTACCATTGCAAAGTCTAGTATGTAGTTAAACTGTTGAAAAGGGAATTGTCCCCATTTAGTGTGGAAATACATGAAAGGAAGAAAAAAAACATCTCTCATTTGGTAAAAATCTGTTACAGCACCGATTTGGCCTTTGATCTTCAAGGCTATGTTTTCATAATGCTCAACAATGTTCTGACTGCAGCCAATGGGGCCTATGTGAAGCAGAAACTTGACTCCAAGGTAAGTGGCCAACAGTTTTTTTGTGAATACTTGACTTGTTCCTCTGTATTTTGTATTAGAGCATAATAAAAGATGGGGAGAGGCCACCCCACTATAATATTTACAGTACAGGTACTCATGTTTTATGTTATGTGTGCACCCGATTGAGACAATTCATGACTTCTGTACAGTATATCTATAAACAATGTGGTCCAGTAGGTCCACACACATATTGATATAAAAACAGACTTGGACAACACAGTCTGTGTCAATTTGATACCCTCAGCCCCTTTGGGTCTCACCATTTGAAGTATTGCCATTGTGTGTTGTGTTAATGTTTTTCCCAACCTATGTATGTGTTCATAGGAGCTTGGCAAATATGGGCTGCTGTATTACAACGCTTTATTTATGATCATCCCTACAGTGGCATATGCACATTTCGCCGGGGATCTACAAATGGTAAGAGGTTGTTGCTTGTGTGCGTTGCATGCCATGTTTGTGTGTAACTTATGTGCTGTGAAAAACATCTACTGGCTATTGTTGTTACCCGTTAACTGACCCCACGTTTGTGGTGTTTCTCCTGTTTCTATCCAAGGCATTGGAGTTTGAAGGGTGGTCGGACATGCTGTTTTTGTTCCAGTTTGTGCTTTCCTGTGTTATGGGGTGAGGGTATTGATATTTTCATAACATTTGGAAAGTATTCAGACCCCTTGACTTTTTCCACATTTTGTTACATTACAGCCTTATTTAAAAATTGATGAAATAGTTTTTTCCCTCAATGTACATACAATACCTCATAATAACAAAGACAAAAACAGGTTTTTAGACATTTTTGCAAATGTTTAAAAAAGTTTTTAAAAAATATCACAGTATTCAGACCCTTTATTGAGGCCCCTTTGGCAGGAATTGCAGCCTTGAGTCTTCTTGGGTATGATGCTACAAGCTTGGCACACCTGTATTTGGGGGGGTTTCTCCCATTCTCCTTTGTAGATCCTCTCAAGCTCTGTCAGGTTGGATGGGGAGTGTCGCTGCACAGCTGTTTTCAGATCTCTCCAGAGATGTTCAATCGGGTTCAAGTCTGGGCTCTGGCTGGGCCACTCAAGGACATTCCGAGACTTGTCCCGAAGCCACTCCTGCGTTGTCTTGACTGTGTGTTTAGAGTCGTTGTCCTGTTGGACGGTGAACCTTCGCCGCAGTTAGAGGTCCTGAGCGATCTGGAGCAGGTTTTCATCAAGGATCTCGCTGTACTTTGCTCCGTTCATCTTTCCTTCGATACTTACTAGTCTCCCAGTCCCTGCCGCTGAAAAACATCCCCACACCATAATGCTGCCACCCCCATGCTTCACCGTAGGGATGGTGCCAGGTTTCCTCCAGACGTGACGCTTGGCTTTCAGGCCAAAGAGTTCGATCTTGGTTTCATCAGACCAGAGAATCATGTTTCTCATGGTCTGAGAGTCCTTTAGGTGCCTTTTTGCAAACTCCAAGGGGGCTGTCGTGCCTTTTTACTGAGGAATAGTTTCAGTCTGACTCTACCATCAAGGCCTGATTGGTGGAGTGCTACAGAGATGGTTGTCCTTCTGGAAGGTTCTCCCATCTCCACAGAGGAACTCTAGAGCTCTGTCAGAGTGACCATCGGGTTCTTGGTCACCTCCCTGACCAAGGCCCATCTCCCCTGATTGCTCAGTTTGGCCGGGCGGCCAGCTCTAGGAASAGTCTTGGTGGTTCCAAACTTCTTTCATGTAAGAATGATGGAGGCCACTGTGTTCTTGGGGGACCTTCAATGCTGCAGAAATGTTTTGGTACCCTTCCCCCAGATCTGTGCCTTGACACAATACTGTCTCGGAGCTCTACAGACAATTCCTTGGACTCATGGCTTGGTTTTTGCTCTGACATGGACTGTCAACTGGGGGACCTTATATAGACAGGTGGGTGCCTTTCCAAATCATGACCAATCAATTGACTGTACCACACATGGACTTCAATCAAGTTGTAGAAACATCTCAAGGATGATCAATGGAAACAGGATGCACCTGAGCTCAATTTTGAGTCTCATAGCAAAGGGTCTGAAAATTTATATAAATAAGGTATTTCTGTTTTTTAATACATTTCCAAAAACCTGTTTTTCGCTTTGTCATTATGGTGTATTGTGTGTAGATTGAGAATAAGGCTGTTACGTAACAGCATGTGGAAAAAGTCAACGGGTCTGAGTACTTTCCGAATGCACTGTATACCTGGTATAAGATTTCACTGCGATAATGGTCTGGGACGAGTCATTCATTGTACAACAGTTTTAATATTGTGCATTGTATTCTTGTTATAAGCCTATAGTTGGACAATTCGCTTGTCATAGAGTTTCTAGAAGCCTCACAACATTGTCAACCCCAATTAGTGTCAACATTGCTTCAGAATTAAATAAGTCATGTTTTAACAAGATTGTTTATATATGGATTATTAATTCATAACYTCTTTTGTTCTCTGTTTTGGCAGCTTTGTTTTAATGTACTCCATTGTGCTTTGCACTCAGCACAACTCTGCATTGACCACCACCATAGTGGGCTGTATTAAAGTGAGCCATCACTAAGTTGTTTTTATCATTACAACACTACACTCACAGCCTTTACGTAGTTCTACACTGTCGTGACTAAAGTATTGACTGCTGTCTTACTACTTTCCACAGAATATTTTAGTCACATATCTTGGAATGGTCTTTGGRGGAGACTATATTTTCACCTGGGTCAACTTCATTGGATTAAATATCAGGTAAATGAATGTTCTTCATTCAGCTTAATTCTGAAAGTACGGATCCTTCTCTTTTCGAATTCCGACTATTGCTACTGACAGGTCTACGCCCCATATACCGAAGTGTGATGGGGGTTTTCCTTATGTCATTGACTGAAGAGATGCCGTGAGTTTAATTTGAGCATCCTTCTCTTTGTCTCCCTAGCATRGCTGGCAGTCTGGTGTACTCCTACATCACATTCACAGATGAACAATCAAGTAAGCGAAGTGAAAAGATTAGCCAGGAAAATTTAGATTAGAAATTGTGTGTGTGAAAACAAATGGACTTGGTATTGTTATTAATGTCTGACATGTTTTATTTTCCTCTCCAAATGGTACTGTTATGTAAAGTYTGTTCAACTTTCCCATTGGCTAATACTTGGCATAGCAAAAAGGCCTGTGCTTGAAATCCTAGATTTGGTCCATAGTTAATGCTATTCTATATATATGGCCATAGTAATATTCATAATTTCACTTTATGGACATTTCTGAAATGTTTACTTGTCATTTCAACAGAAAAACCTTAAAATGGGGGTGCCACTGGAAGGTTGGAGCTGGACTTTGTAAGACGTACGTGTATGTCGAATGTATTTACCTTTGGCCACTATTTCAACATCATACTATCGCAAGACTGAATCAGTGTTATTGAAGATTTGTGCCTAATCAAGTAAATGCAGTAACTATGGCCGGAATTCAATAAGACACAGTACTGTAAATGTTTTTCCTCTTGAGCCGACATCTGCAGTGTTTAGCATGAATGCTATCTTCACAAACTTCTGGGAAATTGCCTTTTGTCGGTTCTGCAATGTACTTGTTGATAATGTGCCTCTGATTATCGACTTGTTTATTCACATTGCCACAACATTTTTTTACACTATGCAGTGAGCCATTTGATACTTTGTTTATTCAAAAATGTTTTTGTGAACCTAATTTCTAAGCAAAGCGCTTGACATTTTTTACTATGTTCAACATTGTAAACCTCAAATGTTGGTTACATGCATATTTCAACATTTGAAATATTGCTAGGTTTAATTTCCTGTCACACTGGTGAGAAATGTATGAAAACTTCCCCACATAWTTTAAATCAATTTTATCATTAAAGTGCCTATTTTGCAGTTAGGCCACAGTAAAAACATGAAATAACAGGTCACCAGTCTGAATACATTTATTAAATATAGCCACTGTTGTCACAGCCCGTCTTGGTATACACTAATCAACAATTTTATTTTACCATTTGTGAATGTAGACCAAAGGCTACTGTAACAAAATCAAGTTCTCAAAACAATGTCCTGTTATTAAAAAAACCTCCACAGAAACTAAATGGAGGTCCTTCACATTTGAAGCTTACAGTCAAGTTCTTTAATTACAATTCGTAATAAGAGCTTGCTTAGAGGCCATCATGAAACTTTGCAGGTAATGGCAGGTGAGAAGAAACATTACTGGTACCAGTCTCCGATTTCAAAAAGCATCACATCTCTCTTTTAACATGGAGTCATTGTCAAACATCTTCTTGCTGCAAAAAATGTCCAAATGCACTAGGTGAAAAAATGGGCCTGGGAAATAATGACTCCTTTAGAACAGCTCTGCTCGGAGCAACAAGGAGAGGAGGCTTACGAGAGACCATAAAACAGACAGATTAGACACGGTTATCAAAAAGTATAATTGTACAACAAAATCTATACAAACTTTACACGTGTACTTACTGTCTAAAATCGAAAAACAAAACAATATGAAAGCCTAATAAAATAAAAATATAGCGTTCCACAGGACATCACTGATGTCAGACGCTTTACACAAACAAACCTCGGGACAGACACCCATTGGTTCATTTCTTGCAATTAAAAAAAATGTCCATGGTTATGGCATATGGGGGAATCGTGTTTCAAATAAGCAATGATGTCATTCAGCAGTGTTGCGTTAACCACTCAATATCAACAAAGGATGAAAGTGCAACTTAGTGTGCCTGCAACAGCGCCAATCTGCCTGCTTATCTATTGCCCTGTCGAAGACCTAGAACCCTCTACATACAACACCACCCCTTCGATTTTCTGGTTTCAAATGGCTAGGACAGCAAATACCCATCAATCATACATTTCTTTAAAAAATATATAAATATATTTCACGTAAAAAAATATCACAGACGATTTTTATTCTAATACAAATAGGAAAAAAGCATTGAGCGTACAAATTTGAGATCGGTCTCCAAAAAAGGGAATAAGGAGAATGAGTAGAATGTGGTAGGAGTTCAGGAACTGTGGTACTTTGGATGTGTGGAGCGTTGGAGGTTTTGCTGGATGGGGGACGAGGCAGGGCTGCCCTCCCTCCGTTTGCTGGTGTGGCCCAGCTGGGTTTGGTTGGTTAGTACGGGTCGTATTCATTAGCCACTAAACGGACGAAAACAGGGATGGACTACCTGAACTTGTCCAATAAGAAATGCTAGTTTTCCGTTGCGAAATGTTTTGCTTCCGTGTGCACTAATTAATACGACCATGGTTTTTAAAGGTTTGGTTCTGTGCCCTTTGACCTCTGAGAAGGGGTCGTCATCTATCATCAGTCCTCCTGCTGMAGTGTCGTCGATGTTCTGGAGGGTTCCGGCTCCCCCTGTTCCAGTGACTCCGCCTCCGTCCGGCACCTCTTGGCCGGCCTGTCATAGAGGAGCGCGTCTTCATCGTAGTGACCGTCGGCACGYTGGGGCTCCAGGGAGCCGTTCCTGTTGTGGCTGGGCACGACGGCCGCCGCCTCGCAGCCGTTGGAGTCATTGTCCGAGGCGGTGGGAGCAGGGAAAGCGTCCAGACAGGGGTGGTCGTCAGTGGACTGGGAGGGTTCTGCTTCGACTTCATTCGCCACCGTGGACGATTGAGAACCTTCTCCAGAGCCAGAGTTTTGACTCACTACACCTATTGGAGGAAAGATAAGAGTGAGCTGCTGACGTCATGAATATATGTAGGGTCTTCACAAGAATTCACATATGTTCTTAGTCGTTTTAACAGTATTTCATGTTCCCTGAGTATATTTCTCCCTTACCGTTGTGGCTGCTGCTGCCGTCCTCCCTCTCAGAGTGGCTGGTGCTACTGTTTGAGGTGGTGGGAGGGGGCGAGGCCGCCCGGCTGGAAGTGACGCTCTCCGTCTCATCTAGCAGCCGGTCCATGTAGTCCCTGAGACACACGGGGTAAACAACCAACCACACAGTCAGCATCAACTACAGCCTACCAGCATAGCGCTATAGTGTTAAAAGGATATTTGATTCATACCCCTAGAACAGTGTCAACAGTGGGTATGGTTCACAAAACAAAGGTTATCACACCCATTCATGACAAGTTACATTTCATTGAATATGGGTCTTTCTCTAAACTAGGGTACCAGTGAGGCTTTCACACCCCTTAACTTTTTCCACATTTTGTTGTGATTTTGTCGTCACTGGCCTACACACAATACCCCATGTCAAAGTGGAATTATGTTTTTAGAAATTTTTACAAATAAAAAATAAGCTGAAATGTCTTGAGTCAATAAGTACTCAACCCCTTTGTTTTGGCAAGCCTAAATAAGTTCAAGAGTAAAAATTTGCTTAAGGTCACGTAATAAATTGCATCAACATGATTTTTGAATGACTACCTCATCMCTGTATCCCACACATACAGATAATTGTATGGTCCCTCTGTAGAGCAGTGAATTTGAAATGGATTCAACCACAAAAACCAGGGAGGTTTTCCAATGCCTCGCTAAGAAGGGCAACTATTGGTAGATGGGMAAAGATGGGGAAAAAAGCAGACAATGAATATCCCTTTGAGTATGGTGAAGTTGCCAGAGAGGAAGGAAACTGCTCAGGGATTTCACCATGAGGCCAACAGTGACTTTAAAACAGAGTTTAATGGCTGTGATATACTAACCTAAAATGACAGAATGAAAAGGAAGCCTGTACAGCCTTAAATCAACTCTGGACCTTGAAGCCAGTTCCACTGCATTTTTTTCATTGTTGAAAAAATGTTGAATACCCCTGCTGTACAGAATACAAATATTCCAAATCATGTATCCTGTTTGCAACAAGGCACTAAAGTAATACTGCAAAAAAATGTGGCAAAGCATTTATTTTTTTTGTCCTGAATACAAAGTGTTATATTTGGGGAAAATCCAATTACACACATTTTCGAGTACCACTCTCCATATTTTCAAGCATAGTGGTGGCGGCATCKTGTTATGGTTATGCTTGTAATCATTAAGGACGGGGCGTTTTTCAGGATAAAAAAAGAAATGGAATGGAGCTAAGCACAGGCAAAATCCTAGAGGAAAACCTGGTTCAGTCTGCTTTCCACCAGWCACTGGGAGATGAATTCATCTTTCAGGAGGACAATAACCTAAAACACAAGGTCAAATCTACACTGGAGTTGCTTACCAAGAAGACAGTGAATGTTCTTGAGTGACCGAGTTACAGCTTTGACTTCAGTCTACTTGAAAATCTATGGCAAGACCTGAAAATTGTAGTCTAGCAATGATCAACAACCAATTTGACAGAGCTTGTAAAATTTTGAATAGAATAAGTGGGCAAATGTTGAACAATCTAGGTGTGCAAAGCTCTTAATAAGAGACTTACCCAGAAAGACTCACAGCTGTAATCGCTGCCAAAGGTGCTTCTACTAAGCATTGACTCAGGGGTGTGAAAATGAGATCTGTATTTCATTTTCAATACATTTGCAAAAATTCCTAAAAACATGTTTTCAATTTGTCATTATGGGGGTACTTTGTGTAGATGTGAGAAAATCCATTTTGAGTTCAGGCTGTAACAACAGGCACTGTAAAGGGGAAACATCTATATTAAACACAATTCACAAATTCATTTAAAACCAAAATCGTGTGACAAAACAGTTTTCTGTCCTTGCATTTATGGCAGTGTAAGTTGTCGTTATATAATATATTAAGCATCAATCAGTTAAATTAGACATTGTACTTGAACCCTGTAAAAATCCTGGATCTAGTTGTCGAGACAGCTTTTTGTATAGGGATCTCAGAAATCAATCCAGTGTAACTACGTAACGTTTCGTGTCTCATGTTACGGGGAGAACATTTCTGAATGACAGTCAAGTGACGAACAGCTGTTGTGATAGCGCACGCGATGCAACAACACAGCCCAAGTCCTGGAAAAAAGGTGTTCGCAAGGAATGTCAAGAATATTTGTCTKATTTGTTACGTCGGTGAAGACAGTGGCGCCTGGATACACGTTGGATCTAATATCCCTAGCAAATTGATGTTCATRTGTTGTAGTCTGCTTGATTTACAACCGGGTCTCGTTGCATTTAACAGAGAAAGTACGAAGGTAATGAGATCATGTTTTGTGCCTCGGATTTAACACCCGAGCCTACTGGGCGCAATTGTGTAGGATAGACTGTTGCGCAACAKCCAYCGCTATTCCTATMAATTATTCTGGATATAATGACAAATGACGTAGTAGTCTACTTCACAATATGATCTGGTAATTAAATAACATGACACATGTTGGATTCCATGTTACACCCGCAATTTTAAACAATACAAGTCGCTTGAAGTAGCCTACCTTGAATTCAGAAATTCAAGTACTGGAATAGGCCTACCTTGAAAATCAGACATTGCCTCAATTTCGTGCTTGAAAAGTCATAAATGATAAGTTCTCATGCTCCCTTATAATTATCTGTGATTTCATTTTTGATCAGTCTTTGTGGACGCTTTCATGTTTCCCGCCGCTTTAATTGAAGGGTTTCGCACTACTCCGTTGCGTTTTAAAAGCACGTACGGTTATAATTAGGACGACAACATCTAATGCTGGCTTCAACTTCGCTTTCCATACAGATCCTTCTATTACAAAAGGTACCTGGTTTTTGGTCSCTTTCTCATGATAAAAACAGCGAAAGTGAGATTAATGCTGCCGCTATTCATGGTTTATTATGTGTGCCTGCGTCGGCCACAGGAAGATCGCCACGCAAATCAATATTATTCTCACATATTTTAGAATGTAATAATCATTTGAATATCAATGCATTGGCAATGCCTAAAAAAATCCATTATTCTCAAAGTGGTAATGGCCTTTTAGATACATTTTAATACTTTTTTTTTTTTTGGGGGGGGGGTTATCTATTAGGCCCTATATGTACAATTGTATAACATTGAGGTCCTTAAATTACAATTAAGTGAWTGAAGTCCCTGATAGTCCTTGAATTTGACTTGCCAATGTCTGTATGAATCCTGCTTAAAGGACGTATAGTCCTATGCCTATGTTGTATAGGTGGAGTTATGGGCCAATTCGCATATATTCCTCTAAGTACACGTGGAACGGCATACAAATATTTTTTCATMTTGTTTCAAACCGTTTTAAAATGTTGATCCTAATGTCACACACTGGCCCAATTATTTATAGAAAGACCCATATGCTCTTCGTTATATGTTTAAAATAGATCTGAAATCAGGTAAGTCAAAATCTATAATATATTGAATTGTATAACATAACACATTTGTTGACGTAATCAAATGTTTAAAAGATTTGTGAAAGCATTTGAAAAGRACTTGGTCTGGTGAAAATACTTACGTGACACCGGGGTGAAGGTTGTATTTCCTTTTCCCCAGCCTGGTTTGCTGTGCAAAGAAATCATAACGCTCAGACTTCTTCCACATGTAATAAAAGGCCACACATTCTCCTACTGACCTAGTTCTCACCTGAAAAATGTAATATCAGCAGACAACGAGAMASCCATTATTACCTTCGCCTTCCAGAGCTGGACTCAATTCAATTTCAACTCCCCAGTCAAGTCTATGATGGATGAGTCGAAATGCAATTTGTGAATTGAAAAAATATATATATATATGAAAAAGTAGGAGTAGCTTTTCAATTCATAAACTGATTTTCGATTCCTCACGAAAGTTGAATGAGGTTCAAATGGAATTGACCCCAACCCTGATTGCTTTAAAAAACACATCATATGCAACTCTCAAATCAACATGAAGATTAGTATTATTCTTAAATGTCAATATACTTTTCAATCAAATACTGTAGCAAATATAATAGGATATCTCTAAGATAAACATAGCTTACCTTGTTGGCTTGTATTGAATTAAAGTCTTTCCCATAAGCTTTTAGTCCTTGCTCAAAATATCGACATTCTTCTTCTGTCCACACAGACAGCTCTTCTGTGACAGAGGGAAAGAGTTATCATGACAACTGCTGCATTCAAATAAAATATCATAAAAACTATGAAAATGTTACAGGTCCCAGGCGTAGGATGCTATGAACAAGACACAAACAAAAGCCAGGACCCAAGTAACCCAAGGAAAGTACATGCCTGGTGAGATAATTACGAGAAAATATGCCAGATGTCTTGACTGAAATCAAGAGAAAGTTCAAATAATTTCACTGCTGGTCTTACCTCTAGCTGCCTTCACATTAAACTTCAGTCTTCTTAAAGCTTCCTCTGTGTCAAATTCACACCTGACCAACTCATAAAGCGCCTGTGGAAAGACAACATTGTAAAGAAGACAGTTACAGACAATAGTGCACACTGAAGTCTTTATGGTAATGGTGCTTGTTTAGTACAGTTGAAGTCAGAAGTTTACATACACATTAGCCAAATACATTTAAAAACTCAGTTTTACACAATTTCTTACATTTAATCCTAGTAACAATTCCCTGTCTTAGGTCAGTTAGGATCACCACTTTATTTTAAGAATGTGAATTGTCAGAATAATAGTAGAGAGAATGATTTATTTCAGCTTTAATTTCTTTCATCACATTCCCAGTGGGTCAGATTATTATTTGGTAGCATTGCCTTTAAATTGTTTAACTTGGGTCAAACGTTTTGGCTACTAGCCTTCCACAAGCTTCCCACAATAAGTTGGGTGAATTTTGGCCCATTCCTCCTGACAGAGCTGGTGTAACTGAGTCAGGTTTGTAGGCCTTCCTTGGCTCGCCACAAGCTTTTTCCGTTCTGCCTACAAATTGTCTATAGGATGGAGGTCAGGGCTTTTTGATGGCCACTCCAATACCTTGACTTTGTTGTCCTTATTAAGCCATTTTGCCACAACTTTGGAAGTATGCTTGGGGTCATTGTCCATTTGAAGACCCATTTGTGACCAAGCTTTAACTTCCTGACTGATGTCTTGAGATGTTGCTTCAATATATCCACAATTTTCCTTCCTCATGATGCCATCTATTTTGTGAAGTGCACCAGTCCCTCCTGCAGCAAAGCACCCCCACAACATGATGCTGCCACCCCCATGCTTGATGATTGGGATGGTGTTCTTCGGGTTGCAAGCCTCCCCCCTTTTCCTCCAAACATAATGGTCATTATGGCCAAACAGTTCTATTTTTGATTAATCAGACCAGAGGACATTTCTCCAAAAAGTACAATCTTTGTACCCATGTGCAGTTACAAACCGTAGTCTGGCTTTTTTAATGGCGGTTTTGGAGCAGTGGCTTCTTCCTTGCTGAGAGGCCTTTCAGGTTATGTCGATACAGGACTTGTTTTACTGTGGATATAGATACTTTTGTACCTATTCCTCCAGCATCTTCACAAGGTCCTTTGCTGTTGTTCTGTGATTGGCACTTTTCGCACCAAAGAACGTTCATCTCTAGGACACAGAACACGTCTCCTTCCTGAGCGGAATGACGGCTGTGTGGTCCCATGGTGTTATACTTGTGTACTATTGTTTGTACAGATGAACGTGGTACCTTCAGGCGTTTGGAAAATGCTCCCAAGGATGAACCAGACTTGTTGAGGTCTACAATTTTCTTCTCTGAGGTCTTGGCTGATTTATTTTTGATTTCCCACTGAGTTTGAAGGTAGGCCTTGAAATACATCCACAGGTACACCTCCAATTGACTCAAATTATGTCAATTAGCCTATCAGAAGCTTCTAAAGCCATGACATCATTTTCTGGAATTTTCCAAGCTGTTTAAAGGCACAGTCAACTTAGTGTATGTAAACTTCTGACTCACTGGAATTGTGATACAGTGAATTATAAGTGAAATAATCTGTCTGTAAACAATTGTTGTAAAAATGACTGGTGTCATGCACAAATTAGATGTCCTAAACGACTTGCCAAAACTATAGTTAGTTAACAAGAAATGTGTGGAGTGGTTGAAAAAGTGTTTTAATGACTCCAACCTAAGTGTATGTAAACTTCCGACTTCAACTCTAGGTGGCATAAAGTTTTGGAACAGTGAAATGTGAAGGCTTAAACTTTTCCAATAAACAAAGATTTCCGTTGCGAATCGTTTTTCTATGGTGTGCCCTACTGAACACAAGCCTGGATGCCAGTCGGCTCGACTGTGGTGGTCTTCATACCTGCTCATTGTCTTTGATATGGGATCCCTCGGGGATGGCATCCACTCCCTTCTCCTCTCCTGTTCGTTTTGACGCCTCCGTCAAAAACTCCACAACCTTTCCCTCGGGAAGGAACTCAGGGTCCCATAAAAGCTGGTCATCATTTTCATATACTGGAACGTGTGAACAAAAGAGAGGGGGAGAAGGAGAGAAGGAAAAAAATACATTTTATTTCCCATTTACCTCTGTGATTGGAAGATATTTCACTTGAACTTAATTAGTGCATTGTAATTGCAAACATAACGTCTTACCTTTCTCATTGTCTTTATATTTACAAAGGCCAGAGGGCGTTTCAGCCTGATACATGGAACCAACCATGATTTCCTGTCCAGGTCAAACAAACATGGTTAAGTTTCACAAATCGAAAGTGTGATTCAAATGAATAACATGTCTTTAAGGTTAGAACTACCATATCTAACGAATGCTTAAACAATAATAAAAAAAACAATATATTTACCTTTTTCCAATCATCGGAAGGGACATAATCTTCGTCTTCTGATTCTTCCTCTGCATCATTATCTGAAACAAAATGTGTCATTTTGACTCTTTTCACTAGCTAGGTTTCCATCCGAATTGGCGACAGAATTTCACGTGAATATTCTCAAATCCGCATAAACACTATGCGCCTTTTCCCACCAAATGTATTTGTTACAGATAAAATGTTTATCCTACATGTACTTTACTCACATAAAAAGGTTGGATGGAAACCTGGTTACTGACACATATTAGTTCTCATTTTGAACCACTGGGTTAAAACACATAGAACAAGATCTCACAAACTATCCAATACAAGACAAACAAAAAAAACATTGCTCGTGAGGGAAGCAAAGGTGCATACTTTGAAAGTACTTGAGCTTCTGTGATCCACGTATCAGCTCTGCCGTGCAGTGGGATTTGACGGAGCGCGTGTGACCCTCGTTGGACAACTGGTTCTCGTTCCCCAGTCCTGAAGAGATCTTCACCCTCTCGGTCTGAACACACACACATCACGGAGTTATACACAGATTAGTCATCAATGGTGCATTAGTCAAAAACGCCCCTGTGAAACAACAAAATCGCCATTCATTCATTCATATAATAATATATGCCATTTAGCAGTCATGCGTGCATGTTTTAAGTATGATCAGCATTTAAAATACTATCAGCAGATTTGTAACTATACTGAACAGAAATATAAACGCATTTCAAAGATTTTACTGACTTACAGTTCATATAACGAAATCAGTCATTTGAAATAAATTCGTAAGGCCCAAATCTATGGATTTTATGACTGGGAATACAGATATGCATCTGTTGGTCACAGATACCTTAAAAAAAGATAGAAGTGTGAATCAGAAAACCAGTCAGTATTTGGTGACCACCATTTGCCTCATGCAGCATGACACATGTCATTCGCATACAGTTGATCAGGCTGTTGATTGTGGCCTGTGGTGTGTTGTCTCACTCTTCAATAGCTGTACGAAGTTGCTGGATATTGGCGGGAACTGGAACACGCTGTCGTACACGTCAATCCAGAGCATCCCAAACATGCTTAACYGGTGACATGTCTGGCGAGTACACATGCCATGGAAGAACTGGGACATTTTCAGCTGCTTGGAATTGTGTACAGATTCTTACAACATGGGTCCATGCATTATCATGCTGAAACATGAGGTGGTGGCAACGGATGAATGGCACGACAATGGGCCTCAGAATCTCGTCCCAGTAACTCTGTGCATTCAAATTTCCATTGATTAAATGCAATTGTGTTTGTTGTCCGTAGCTTATGTCTGCCCATACCATAACCCCACCACCACCACGAGGCTCTCTGTTCACAACGTTGAGGCCGGTTGGACGTACTGCCAAATTCTCTAAAACGACGTTGCAGGTGGCCTATGGTAGAGAAATGAACATTCAATGCTCTGGCAACAGCTCTGGTGGACATTCCTGCAGTCAGCATGCCAATTGCACACTCCCTCAAAACATGAGACATCTGTGGCATTGTGTTGTGATAAAACTGCATATTTTAATGTGGCCTTTTATTGTCCTGAGCACAAGGTGAACCTGTGTAATGATCATGCTGTTTAATCAGCTTCTTGATGTGCCCCCCGTCAGGTCGATGGTTTATCTTGGCAAAAGAAAAATYCTCACTAATAAAGTAAACAAATTGTGCACAACATTTTTGAGAAATACACTTTTTGTGCATATGGAAAATGTCTGGGATCTTTTATTTCAGCCAATGAAACATGGGACTAACACTTTACATGTTGCGTTTATATTTTTGTTCAGTGTCGTATACATTTCTGACTAAATATGTAAACTTAGTTGGCTACAGAATGTGTAGTACTGATTTATAACAATCAAATTAGTGCAATAAGGTGCAAACAAGCATTCCTTCTTTATGAGTGTGTTGATTGCTATCCCTGTTATTTCAGGAGATTCATGGCACCCACCTTACTCCTCTTCAGCTCACCAGTGCTTCTGCTGCTTTCATCATTGTCCAGCTCCTCCTCTTCCTCCTCTTCGTCATCCTCTAACTCGTCATCTTCTAGGTCTTCCTCATCTTCTTCCTCTCCATCTGCAGGTGAACCACCGCCGTATCCGTACATACTCAACAACTCATGAATGGGCATCTCTCCCTCCTATGGCACAAATAAAACAACTTTTGTTGCACACGGGATTTAGTGGATTACACCTAACAGACTAGCTAGCTTCACATGATCAATATGTGAGTGTTTCCTTCTGACATAAATCACTGGTATAACGTTACAATAACGGGTCAAATAGTCAATATCTATAACTAAAAGGTTACTGTTCCCAGGGTTGTATTCATTAGAGCATTCACTGCAGCGAAACGCTCTGCAACGTAAAACAAGTGTTTCTTATTGGACAAGTTTGGGTAGTCCCTCCCTGTTTCAGTCCATCGTCTTCCGATCAGTGCCTAATGAATAGGACCCTGGATAACTTTCAAACCACAAGAAGAGATTATGCTGAGACGCACCCGTGCAAGGTCGTCAATCTCATTGCTGAAGTTGGTCTCTCCCTCGAGCATCTCCTCCTCTTCCAGTGTGCGTTCGTCGTCAAAGTCGTGAATGAGCATATCTGCTGAAGGATCAAACTCACAGTCGTCTGCTGAACCTCCTAAGGAAAAAACACACCGGGAAACTGAGGAGACACTTGATAAAGTGCTACATGATTTATAACAAACAATATTATGACATAAGCTAGGTTTCCATCCAATTGGTGACAGATTCAGGCAAATATTCTAAAAGTCGCATAAAGAAAATATGCAAATTTTCCCACCAGTGGTGCGTTACCACCAAACGGACTTTCTGCAGATAAAAATCTGCTGAATGTATATTTTCATATACTGAATAAAAATCTAAAAGTTCAATGTGTTTCCATCGCATTTTCAACTCCACCGATAGTTTAGTCACGAACTGTTGCGGTAAATAGCAAATGTGCTTACTCTGGTCTTGGCATGTGCGCTCTAGGCAACAGCTCGCCGATACAGRGCGGGCAGGCTAGTCTACATGAGATTGTTATGGCAAAGAGCAAGAATATTTTTTATTATCAAACGGCAGTCAAGCATCGATCATGTCAACAGAATAAGACCCTCGATACTTATTGGAAAGGAGCATCAAGCTCATCACCTTGCACTTTCACCAGCCTGAGAAGTTCATAACTTATTTCATCTGTAGCCTAATAAACTGTATGGTTTCTTTCCCGATTCGTAGTGGGAGGACCACACACCATATCATCGTTTGACTCCAAGGTTCCACCACTTATTCTCGCAAAATACATTTTACTGACACAAAAAGATCCCACCATGTCGAACGAACAAATMATCTGTCGGCATTTATAAAAATTGTACAGAAACTTCCTGTTTCTATCAGGGGTTCCTAAACTGCTTCAACCAGGCCCCTCTTCCAGCATTGGTGAATATCTCTCACCACCCCCGTACACCACATCTATTTCTATGGGCACAAACACTGTTCATGACACAAACCGCAGTACTCTCCAGAGGGTGGTGTGGTCTGCCCAACGCATTACCGGGGGCACACTTCCTGCCCTCCAAGACACCTACAGCACCCGACATCACTGCAAGGCCAAAAAGAGTATCAAGGACATCAACCACCCGAGCCACAGCCTGTTCACCCCACTATCATCCAGAAAGCCATGACAGGTGCATCAAAGCTGGGACTGAGAGACTGAAAAACAGCTTCTATCGCAAGGCCATCAGACTGTTAAATAGCAGTCTGATGGCCTTCCACCTGGTTACTCAACCCTGCACCTTAGAGGCTGCTGCTCTATGTACATGGAATCACTGGCCACTTTAATAACAGAACACTAGTCACTTTAATAATGTTACATACTGCTTTACTCATTTCATATGTATATACTGTATTCTAGTCAATGACATGCCGACATTGCACACCCTAATATTTATATATTTCTTAATTCCATTATTTTGCTTTTAGATGTGTGTATTGTTGTGAATTGTTAGATACTACTGCACTGTTGGAGCTAGGAACACAAGCATTTCGCTACACCCTRGATAACTGCGATAACATCTGCTAAATATGTGTATGTGACCAATAAAAAAAATGGAAGCTGTTCACATCCCTATTGTTGGCAGCCCCTRGTGCGCCCCACAGTTTGGGAACCACTGATCCATCACTGCTGTCACGATTATTATTTATATGGTATGACTACTCGCATAAAAACGGTGGATCGAAATGTGGTTAGCGTGGTGTGTTCAGCACAATTTTACTTCAAATCAAATGTATTTATGAAGCCCTTCTTACATCAGCTGATATCTCAAAGTGCTGTACAGAAACCCAGCCTAAAACCCCAAACAGCAAGCAATGCAAGTGTAGAAGCAGGCATGTTAATGATTTAATGAGGGATTAAAATGAACATATCAATGAGCATATACCTTTCTCTCAGTTGTAATACAACAATATTTACCTGGGCTCGTACTCCCAATGGAGGGCTAAAACACAAAACACAATTAGTCACAACCAGATACCGATACACAAGTACGGTTGATGCCAAAACATGTAGCTTTGCTATAACTTTACGGTTCAGAGATACTGTCAGTGAATTATGCTGTTTTCTGGATGAGGTTAAGATTGTCTCCAGGCAACCTAGGCCTGAACAAAAACATGAATATGAACTACCTACAATACAGCAAACTGATCATCAGTCTGGGTAGTGGATGGAAGTGGAAGTCAAACTAAAAGCGCGCCTGAAACTTATGCCTGGCTCCTTGTTGGCCAACGCCAAGGTAGAATAGACATTACTGTAGCTAACGTTAGCTGGTTCTAGCACGGAGAGAACTCTGATCAGGCCTTCATTGAAACAAGTCATATCATCAATTTCAGGAGAGCGCTAACGTAGTTTTTGATAAACAAGTGGGTTGTTCTCACAATGTAGACACTTAGGTATGAATGATTAGCTAGCTAACGTTAGCTATTTGCTAGCCTCTGCCTCAGCTAACTTTAGCTAGCTAAGTTAGTTATTCAAATAGTTAGCCACCTAGCTTCGTTTTCAATATGCAGAATACCACCAGGTCTACAATAGCACTCTAAATATAAAATTCTATATTTTCGAGTGGGTAACGTTAACGCTAGCAGTCTGCCAACTATAGCTAGATAGCTTAGTTACGAAGCTAGCCAGCATCGCTAAACTGAAGTTTGAAAAATACAACTTATGGAAACGCGACTAGTTTAAKATTTAAAAATGTATATCTCTTCTCCGTATTTTTAGGACATATTTTTTGCTTCTCATTTGGGACCTGTGCACCCGCCAGAATCAACTCTATAAATAAACAAAACATTTTTATTATCCCGAATATTTATTAGTTTCCTTCCTACCTCCGCCATGTTTGAAATCCTTTAGGGTTTACATTGGGGGTCAGCAATTTCCCGGATTGACTTGCCCCGCCCATACACATATTTTCCCCTACAACTCGGTCATGGCTAGAAAGGGTACAGCGTTTGTCAAGTTGCTGTCAAAAGTTATTTTGGTGGGCATTTTAGCTCAGCCTAATCCTCTTCCTAACCTAATTATTTTAACCTGCTTCGTTAATTATAATAACKTGCTGTGTATGTTCTCCTAACCTGTTACGAAAATCTGACAAAAAGTGTAACCCATCTAATCAAAACCCTACAACTCAGAGGGCTATATCAGAGGAAGAGGACAGGAGTAGCCCAATTTGGCGGGAAATCTGTCTCCCTCCTTTTTTTTCTTTTCTTGCCTAGATAAATAAAGGTGTAAAAAAATATATATATACATTTTTAAAATCGGTGTCCAAAAATACCGATTTCCGATTGTTATGAAAACTTGAAATCGGCCCTAATTAATCGGCCATTCCGATTAATCGGTCGACCTCTAGTAGATATTCCATTTAATATCAGCCGTTTCCAACTACAATAGTCATTTACAACATTAACAATGTCAACACTTAACATAACACTTTATGTTATTTTAATGGACAAAAAATTAGAATTTCTTTCAAAAACAAGGAACTTTCTAAGAGACCCAAAATTTAGATTTATGACCAGTTTATAAATGGTATAATTGTCTGATATGATAGCATTTTGCAAACCCACTACCCGGTCGCCC
The DNA here is from genome assembly GCF_002910315.2 of Salvelinus sp. IW2-2015. NCBI lineage: Eukaryota > Metazoa > Chordata > Actinopteri > Salmoniformes > Salmonidae > Salvelinus > Salvelinus sp. IW2-2015. Next base: position 7,493,114 of record NC_036871.1, on the reverse strand, counting down.
AAAGGTGAATGGTTTTGATCATTATGTCTTGCTTCACTACACGCTCACTGCTTTGAGTGGTGAYATGTTAGCTAGAAACCACAAGTGTCTATCCACATAATGAAAAGGCACCCACAAATGAAAATTCAAGGAACGTATCCTTACATGTAATTTGCAGCGTGCATGATCATGAGCAAAGTCATTGTAGCCTACCATGAGCAGTGGCTGACTTGGCTTTGCTGTAACGCAGGTTGCACCGTGTAGAAAACACATATCAGCGATCAGCGATAGTTATCCATATTACCGGATCTTCATTTAATTATTTCTAACAATTTCTATGGCGTAAAATGCCAAAACTTTTGCAATAACAATAGATGGTGACAGAGGCGCAACTTTCACAGGGAATGGGGGGACACCCCCCCCTCCCCCCACACATTCTAAAATTGCACTGTGATACGAAACGCGGCACCGGTGTGCTTTAGGACCATGCAGATGGCTCAGAGCGGTTTGGTAGGCTGTTTTCCGGATTAGACGGCTGGATTTAGGACTGCATGGACACCACAGAGCATGCGGACAGGCTGGCTGTGTGAAGGCAAAGCTTCTGAAAGGCAAGGGTATAGGACCAGCACAGTGTAAGGGCTGTCTCTCTCCTCATCCTCGGACGAGGAGAGGAGAGAAGGATCATCTGACCAAAATGCAGCATTCGGGAAGTAAGCCATCTTTTTATTATTAACGACGATGGCAACACGAAACAAAACACTTTCAAATATACAAAACAAGAAAACGACGTTGACGAAACCTGAACATAAACTTACATAACTAAACGTAAACTCACGGACAGGAAACAGACGACATCAAAATAAACGAACAGCCAAACAGTCCCGTATGGTACATACATTCAACGACACAGGAGACAATCACCCACAAACAAACAGTGAGAACACCCTACCTAAATATGACTCTTAATTAGAGGAGAACGCAAAACACCTGCCTCTAATTAAGAGCCATACCAGGCAACCACAACCAACATAGAAACAGATAACATAGACTGCCCACCCAAAACACATGCCCTGACCTAAACACATACAAAAACAACATAAAACAGGTCAGGACCGTTACACACAGGCGAGATTAACAGAAGCATAATGCAGAGGCAATAATGCAGAGGCTAAATGTAGCTACGCAGTTGGTCTGTAGAATTACGTTCTTCTGTTTGTTTTGTGTGAGTTATTTGCTACATTGTCACAGTTTTTTTTGTTTACACACAAAAGTGTGTGTTGTGCTTTTTCTCCAAGTTGAAAAAGCGTAGCAAAGCAGAAACTGGCTATTCTTTAGTTGACTGATCTAACTGGCAAGGTACAGTGG
>NC_036871.1:7476421-7491745 GCF_002910315.2 Salvelinus sp. IW2-2015 | reverse complement strand
CTGTTTCAATAACAATAGATTGGTGACAGAGGGCGCAACTTTCACAGGGAATTCTAAATTGCATTTTTGCCCCCCCCCCAGTTTTATTATTGCACTGTATTATTGCACTGTGATACGAAAAGCGGCACCGGTGTGCTTTAGGACCATGCAGATGGCTCAGAGCGGTTTGGTAGGCTGTTTCCGGATTAGAAGGCTGGATTTAGGACTGCGATGGACACCACAGAGCGTGCGGACAGGCTGCTGTGTGAAGGCAAAGCTTCTGAAAGGCAAGGGTATTAGGACCAGCACAGGCGAGATTAACAGAAGCAGCTGCTGTCTGTGTGTGTGTGTGGCTTTTTTCTCCAAGTGTGAAAAGCGTAGCAAAGCAGAAACTGGCTATTCTTTAGTTGACTGATCTAACTGGCAAGTACAGTGGCTTGCCGAAGTATCACCCCGTTGGCATTTTCCAATTTTGTTGCCTTACAACCTGGAATTAAAATAGATTTTTGGGGGGTTTGTATCATTTGACAACTTTTGGGGGTTTGTATCACACAACACTTTGAAGATGCAAAATATTTTCTGTGAAACAAACAAGAATAAAGACCAAAAAAAAACAGAAAACTTTGAGCGTGCATAACTATCACCCTCCAAAGTCAATACTTTGTTAGAGCCACCCCTTTGCAGCAATTACAGCTGTAAGTCTCTTGGTATGTCTCTATTAGCTTGGCACATCTAGCCACTGAGATTTTTGCCCATTCTGCAAGGCAAAACCGCTCCAGCTCCTTTCAAGTTGGATGGGTTCGCTGGTGTTGAGCAATCTTGTAATGGGTGCTGGTTGGTGGCAGGGAAGTCATAGTCAGGCGCAGGAGAACGAACTTGATATAAACGGAGTCGTTTAATAAGTGCTCATAAAACTCCAAAAACCAAAATATACAAAAAATAATAAAAGTGTGTACAAAACCCATTGCACACCGACACATGACTTGCACAAAACATACAATCTCRGACAAGGACATGAGGGGAAACAGAGGGTTAAATACACAACATGTAATTGATGGGATTGGAACCAGGTGTGAAGGAAGACAAGACAAAACCAATGGAAAATGAAAAATGGATCAGTGATGGCTAGAAGGTTGGTGACGACGACCGCCGAACACCGCCCGAACAAGGAGAGGGACCYACTTCGGCGGAAGTCGTGACAAATCTTTAAGTCATACCACAGATTCTCAATTGGTTTGAGGTCTGGGCTTTGAGTAGGCCATTCCAAGACATTMAAATGTTTRCCCTTAAACCACTTTGAGTGTTGCTTTAGCGGTATGCTTAGGGTCATTGTCCTGCTGGAAGGTGAATGTCCGTCCCAGTCTCAAATCTCTGGAAGACTGAAACAGGTTTCCCTAAAGAATTTCCCTGTATTTAGCGCCATCCATCATTCCTTTAATTCTGACCAGTTTCCCAGTCCCTGCCGATGAAAAACATGCCCAAAGCATGATGCTGCCACCACCATGCTTCACTGTGGGGGTGGTGTTCTCTGGGTGATGAGAGGTGTTGGGTTTSCGCCAGACATAGCATTTTCCTTGATGGCCAAAAAGCTCAATTTTAGTCTCATCTGACCAGAGTACCTTCTTCCATATATTTGGAGAGTCTCCCACATGCCTTTATTTTTTTCTTTAAGCAATGGCTTTTTTTCTAGCCACTCTTCCATAAAGCCCAGATRGGTGGAGTGTACGACTTAAAGTGGTCCTATGGAGAGATGCTCCAATCTCAGCTGTGGAGCTTTGCAGCTCCTTCAGGGTTATCGTTGCTCTCTTTGTTGCCTCTATGATTAACGCCCTCCTTGCCTGGTCCATGAGTTTCGGTGGGCAGTCCTCTCTTGGAAGGTTTGTTGTGGTGCCATATTCTTTCAATTTTTAAATAATGGATTTAATGGTGCTCCGTGGGATGTTCAAAGTTTCATATATGTTTTATATAACCCAACCCTGATCTGTACTTCTCCACAACTTTGTCCCTGACCTGTTTGGAGAGCACCTTGGTCTTCATGGTGCCGCTTGCTTGGTGGTGCCCCTTGCTTAGTGGTGTTGCAGACTCTGGGCTCTTTCAGAACAAGTGTATATATACTGAGATCATGTGACACTTAAATAAAGTCCACCTGTGTGCAATCTAACTAATTATGTGACTTCTGAAGGTAATTGGTTGCACCAGATCTTATTTAGGGGCTTCACAGCAAAGGGGGTGAATACATATGCACGCATCACTTTCCTGTTTTCAATTTTTKTTTTKTTTTTTAAACAAGTAATTTTTTTCATTTCACTTCACCAATTTGGACTATGTCGTGTATGTCCATTACATGAAATACAAATAKAAATCTATTTAAATTACAGGTTGTAATGCAACAAAATAGGAAAAACGCCAAGGGGGATGAATACTTTTGCAAGGCACTGTAGGTCTCCATAGCCTTGGTCTCCGGACCCGACAGAGAGTACAGTCGTCCCCGGGGTGGAGTGATGRCTGGGAGAWGGTCAATCCTGCAGTCATATGGTCGGTGCGGCGGATGCAAAGTGGTTCGGGCCTTATTGAACACTTCCCGGAGGTCCTGTTACTCCGCGGGAATGGCGGAGAGGCCCGGGGCAACTTCCGAGCCCCCAGGAAGACGTCCTGGGGCAGGCTGCGCTGACTTCAGGCAATGGGTGTGGCAGAACGGGCTCCAGCCCATGATGTCAGCAACAGACCAGTCCATAAGGGGATTGTGTCACTGAAGCCAGGAGAATCCCAATACCACGGGGARCTGAGGAGACTTAATGAGCAGGAATTGGATTGTCTCGCTGTGGTTCCCTGACATATGTAYGTTGATGGGGGWGGTATTGTGGGTGACCCGGCCTATACAGCACCCYTCCAGTGCTCTAACGTCCATGGGAATGGAGAGGGGCTGAGTGGGGATGTCCAGCTTGGAAACCAGGGTAGCGTCCGTAAAGCTCTCATTGGCGCCAGAGTCGATGAGTACCCAGAAAGATTTCAACTGGTTCCCCCACAGCAAAATGGCATGAAATGGGGTGCGAGTAAGYGGAGAGGAAAAGGTATCCATATGGCCCACCAGAGTACTCGCTCATACCGATGAGTCTGGTCTTTTAGTGGACAGGTGGAGACGAAATGACCAGTAGTCCCGCAATACAGGCAACTCTTAGTGTGAAGCCTGTGTAGCCGTTCAGCTGGAGACAGCCTAGCTTTGCCTTGTTGCATCGGCTCGGGAAGAGGAGAAATCGGCAGWCTTTGGAGKCTCTCGGGGAAACTCGGGTAGCCTCMGGGTCTCTCGGCAACGGAACCTTCTGGGACTTCCGGGGTGCCTKGGAGGCGAGGTGGAATTCTTGAACGGGTGAGTGAAACTAAATCTCCTCTCCTTCCTACGTTCCTGTAGTCGCTCATTGATCCGAATGGTCAAGGCGATGAGCAAGTCAAGATCCGTCGGTAGTTCCCGGGCTGCAAGCTCGTCCTTTACTTCCTACGATACTCTGTGCAGGAACATGTCGAACAGCACTTCTGGGTTCCAGACACTCTCAACTGCCAAAGTGCGGAAATCKCCCGCATAGTTTGCCACACTGCGGGAGTCTTGCCGAAGCTGGAGTAACTTCCAGGCAGCCTCTCTCCCGGACAACGGAGCATCGAAAACTTTCTTTACCTCCGCCACGAACTCCAAACTGAAGCATACGGCCGACTGTTGTTTCCATACTGCCATACTGCCTGCAGCCCTCCCGGACATCAGCGTGATGAGGTATGCTATCTGAGAGAGGTCCGAGGGAAAGGAGGGCTGCAGCAGCTTGATGATGACGGAGCACTGAGCGAGAAACGCCCGACAGGTGCCCGACACTCCATCGGTGTGTTCCGGGGGAGGTAAGKGGGGTTCCCGGGAAACCGGGGTGACCGGGGAGGTGGCGCTGCTAACAGCCGGGTTACTGAGGGGCTGGGAGGTTACCGTCGTGTTAGGCTGCCTAATAGACAACCCGCGGAATTGCTCCAGCAAGGTGTTCAGCACTTGGTTATGGTGTTTGGCCAAGGACTGGAACCCTTCCATTAGACCACGAAGCAACTCCTTGTGCCTTCCTATGGTGGCTCCTTGAGAGGAGATGGCGTTGCGGAGCTGGTCCAAGTRTGCTGGGTCAGTCATGGCCAGTTCGTACTATCACATTTCATGTAAGACCCAGGATGCAGACAGTGTCCAAGTAACAAAAGTGTATTACTAGTACAGGGGCAGGCAAAACGACAGGTCAAGGGCAGGCAGAGGTCAGTAATCCAGATAGGGTGCAAAAGGTTCCGGAACAGCAGGCAGTCTCAGGGTCAGAGCAGGCAGGGGTCAATAATCCAGTGTGGTGTGGCAAGGTACAGAACGGCAGGCAGGCTRAGGGTCAGGGTAGGCAGAATGGTCAAAACCAGGAAAAACTAGAAAACAGAAACTAGAACAGCCAGGAGCAAAGGGAAAACCGCTGGTAGGTTTCACAAAACAAACCAAACTGGCAACAGACAAACAGAGAACACAGCTATAAATARACTGGGGATAATGGGGAAGATTGGAGACACCTGGAGGGGGGTGGAGGCAAGCACAAAGACAGGTGAAACAGTCAGGGTCTGACAGGATGATGCAATGATGCAATGCCTATCTAAGTCTATGGTTGCAATTTGTCAATTCCAAAGACCAACACACAGTGTAGAGCGCGCYACAGACAAGTCCCCAAAGTTGCAAATACATTGCAAATTGTACCATTTTTGTTCAGCTCAAAATAACAACACTCTTACCTAAATCAGAATTTCACGAGTCAAAGGAAATATTGTAGTCATCCAGAGCATTCTGTTTTCCTGTCAACCATCAGTTTTGAACGAAGGGTTTTATATCCTGCACCAACTGTATGCATAGGTTTTTAAAGGGACCCTGTACAGTTTGGTGTGTAACAATGCATCTGCCAACAACAACAACATTGCAACAGCAATGCACATTCAATAACCTATCCAAAAGAGTAGTGTATATTCATCTTCACCTGTAATATTGGTAAATATAAAAAATAAAGACAATTTTGATTTCCAATAATCTCCCATTCTTTATTACCAAGTAAACCAGGTAAAGTTATCACATTATATTCATTTTTTAAATATTTTCACTCTTAAAATCTTTGGATGGGAAATTTACATGAAATGTGTCCTATGCAGTGAATAAAATACAGACAGAAAAACATAAAATTCATAGAACAAAAACATACAGAAAGTCTCTTACTGGCTMGAAATATGCTAATCCAGAATAAGGCAAATAATAAACCATGTAAGCATTATTGAAACCTTTATAAATTGCTGCTTCTACATATCTGGAGAGAAGTTTGATATTTGTGCGTTCTTTTTTAAGGACCAGTAAGGCTCAAACAAAGAAATAAAAGTTTGCAACCAGGACAAAAGAGTCATAGTACCATAGTTAGTGATAATATCAAGGACAAAAAGCGATGTTTGTCATTGTTTGTGACTCCTTTTGAATATGTTGATTTGGAAATTAGTAATAACATCTGAGGCAATGTAAGGCTATTAACATTATAATGATGTGAAAATGCATAAAATAATACACAAAACATTTTCTCCTTGAGATGGGCAAGAGCATAACAATTATAGTTATGCAAAATAATTTGTTGTTGGTGTAATAAAGTTAATATTCAGTTAAGAGTAATTAACACAATTCTTAGCATATTTATATGTTGCCTTTTTAWMTAATACACATGATTTCAAGTATTCTATTTGTGACACTCATTTGTATCACAGGTTGATGGTCACTAGACTGGATGCTCTATGTTATGTATGAAACTCATATTGTTGACAATGATTGACGTCAGACCGGAGGTACACTGAGCCGAGGACACACAGATATTATATTGATGACATGTTTAGAGAACATCGGCGCTACCAGATTAGAATGTAAGGGTCTGCTTAGAGAAGGGGGAATTAGAAATGTCTCTTGGCTTCTGCTCTGGAGATGTTCTCCCTGAATTCTTGTAATAAACCAAAATGATTTTGATTGATATGATCAATGACTGTTCTCCCTGTTGTTCACCTGGAACATCCCATGTARTGTAATCAGGAGAAAACATAAGAGGACTAACTGCAATATATCATGGAAGTGTGGTAATGTTGTTGGAGTTTATGCCAAAGGTCAACGCTTTAGGTGAACGGTCAAACACGATGAAGTGACTAAAGGTTACAGTGAAGGCAATCACAGTACACTTACTTTATAAAAAGGCGTAGGTCTGAATTAGCCTGGTGAAACTAGACTGAATGCTACGTTCACTACTGTTTGGTTTAACCAGGCTAGGTTGGAATAGCATTGGATAAGGAGGTGACTCTTGATGGATATTTTTTCTTCGACTCCATATTGTGTGCTGCTGTGCGTCCTAAATGTCTTGAAATAAATAGTATCGTGTTAGAGGAAAATGTACCAAAAACAACTTTCTTGAGTAACGCAGATTTCATGCTGTACCTTTTGAGATTTTCTTTTTTTTTTTAAACCATGGACAGTCACAGTATATTACAGGAAATCCATGTTAGAAATGAAACTTGAAATTATCATTTTTTTAAATGGTTATGTATTGTGAAGGCTAACACCACCGTATAGCATAACTCTTATTTGACAATACACAGAAACATCCATATGTCCAAAGGGAAACATCTTTCATATTTACACTTTTTTTTACAAATTGATTTTGAATATATTGCTATTAGAAAATGATAAAACACTTATTTACTCCACACGGTGGAAAAACAACAAAAGAAACATAACATTAGGGGCTTCCATTACATATACGTACATTAGTATTCTATTTTAGATAAATAATTATTGTAGCACTTTTTCATCTTCGTTAAATGTCCTCCGGTTATATTTCCCAGTGGGCCAAACTGGTTCAAACTGGTTGAATTGACGCCATAAAGAACGAATTTCAAACAGTTTCTCATTGTAATGATGTCATTTCAACCAGTTTTGCTTGGTTAAGCCTCCTGGAGATGGACACAACTCTAAGGGACAAACAGATCAGTCATTTATCTGGTCCAAGGCAACTCTACTATCCAGCCTGTAAGGCAGCCTGCTTTGTTTTTGCCATCCACAATCAGGTAAACAATGTGAACCATTACATTAACCACTTGACCTCCCAGCAAACACACAACCACCTCATACATAATGTTGTCTCCACGTTGACTCCAAGTTGTGGGCCTCAACCTGCTGGTACAGTACCAACTGGTGCCATATTAGTTTTACCAACCCGAGAAATGAAAAAAAAAGCATCAAATAATACAATCTAAACGTCATCATAGCGAATGGAATTATTTTCATAATCTATTGAATTATCAATGAATGTTAACAGTATCTATATCTTTTCACATAAATCTGTCCAGTGAATCTTCCATCATCACCCATTCACACATTTCTTCTCACAAAAAAAAATTGGATTACTGTATGTGGTGCCAATGATAAATGACTTTGATAAACGTACGTGTTGAATTCATTATCTTTGTCTCGACAACCCTCAAGGTGCACAGAACGGGAAAAGGCTGTACTACTTGCATTAACCCCAACAGTGAGAGACTACTGTGTTGAGCGTGTCAAAACAAAGTGATACCCTGGTGAACTTTGTGAATTACATCACATCCTGTTGTTGCTTCTATCCCATCATCCACCGTTCCCGGCTCAAGTGTAAAGTTTCAGTTGTTTTTCCAGTTGGTAGCTTGTAGCCTGAATGAAGAATCCGTAGTAGACTCTCATCATCCTCACAATCAAAAGCCATTGTATGGGTGAAAGGGTGTCATTTTACAACAGTGGTGACTAGTTGTCCGCCAGATATTTCCCTGTAAAGAAACACAGAGGTTTCAATCAAGGGAATTTCAACTATTGCCAAAGTGTTGTCTTGCCTTGTTTGCATGGTCAGGCAACAATGTTACATTCAGGATTAGGAACGGTATCATTTCAATTCAGTTTCAAATAAGGGCCCAAGATTGGCATCCCAAAATGTGTGACAATGACCATGGGAGATGACAAGACAGCACAAACAGATCTGGGATCAGGACAGTATTTTCATGCTTCCCTCACACACAGACACTGACCTGCTGCAAATCTCTTTTTGACCAGCGAGAGCCTGTAGCCGGTCCCCACCAGCTGGATGTCACAGCCTGACAGAGTGCTGCCCTCGCTGGTGAAATGCACCGCCAACTGGGACGGCTTACTGGGACCCTCTGTCAACTGGAACCTACCCAGTAGAGCCCCCACTCCTATAGGAAAGAGGATGATGATGATGATGACGACGAAGAGTATAATTCAGATTATGACAATAAAGTTGAGGCAGATGAAAACAAAGACGATAAGGAAGAGGAGGAAGACAGGATAGGAGAAGGAGGAAGACAGGAAAAGTGAAAGAGGAGGAAGAGGATGAGGAAGAGAGAAAGGAAGATCACCTACCTCCATTTTCAGACCTCTGGGAAAGGCTTGGTATCTTCCATAGAATTTTCTGCTGCTCTGGTTTCCTTAGAGAGAAAACAAAATAGTTATAGTTGCCTACTTGCCATTATTATTTCAAGTACATTAACCTGAATTTAAAAAAAAACAATTAAATAACAATTCTAAGATTAAATACATTTTAAAAGAATTTCAGGTCAGCAATTCAGCATCCTTACCAGGTAGCAGTGGGGATCATGGCTTGGAGCTTGTGCACGCCCCCGTCCACAGGGACCAGGAAGTGGATGTTGTGGAGGGGCGAGGGGGCGGCCATGGCCTCCATGTTGTATTTGTAGTCTATCCTGAGATCCGTGCTGGTGGCGTCGCCACGCCAACTCAATGCCAGGTTCAGGGGAGTCGACTGGATCCCATCGGCTGCCACCTGAGACAGAAACTCACACACACAGTATTTTGCATTTGTTTAACAATTATATGCAATTGTGACTATATACAGTATATGTAATAATATGTACTATGCAGATGGTCTCACCTGATATTTGATCATGTCCACATTGTAGTAGGTTGCTTGAGGCTTCTGGTCAGCCACTCTCCTCAGGTGGCTCATCAGGTTTGGCATATTTACCCAGAATTCCTTGGTGTCCACATTGGACATGGTGGTGTCACTGGAAAGAAATACATGACGTGAGCATTTTTTATTTGGCCACAATCCATGCTACATTTTTTACATTTTTATAATCTTTGCCCCAAAACAAATTAGTGAGTCAGTGTATGGTATAGTAAGCCTTACCAGCACAGTAGCTGTGGATTGGGGAGGACCTGCTCAAGCCGGCTGTAGTTGCTGATGCTGAAGGTGAGCACAGGGGCAGACGGGTGGCTAGCAAAGTGCCTGGTGATGCCTGCTGGGAAAGACAGCACCATCTCCCCAGTGATCTTTACCACACACCTGAAAAACGGAGAATAGAGCCACCTCAGTGCACAGAAATGGGTCAAGACAAAAAAGAAAAGAAAAAGACAAAAACTGCAGTACCCAGAATCCCTAGGGATGCCACAAACAAGCAAACTACATTTCACTACAAAATATCCACATTCTCAGAACAATCTAGGCAAAAAAATGAATGTCCCTGTGGGCACAGCAAAAGGGGACAATAAATAGGCATAGCTGCAAGGTGATAATATATATCAACAACAATATCATAGCCATCTTACTTGTTGCATTTATTCTGATGAGGGTCGCTTTGCCGGCTGAAACATCATGTTGTCATGAATTTGCATTCACATCAGTATTAACTTTGATATAAATTTGACATCAATGTTGTTATTCATATCAGTATCAATATTTCTACTTGTGTTAGCATTAGCCTAGCTTTGAGAGGAATAGCCTAGCATCGATAGGAATAGCCTAGCATCGATAGGAATAGCCTAGTTTTGAGAGGAATAGCCTAGCATCGATAGGAATAGCCTAGCTTTGAGAGGAATAGCCTAGCTTTGAGAGGAATAGCCTAGCATCGATAGGAATGCTAGCCTTACTTGCTGGGGTCGGCTCCTTTGAAGTAGGCGTTGATGGTCTCGGTGAAGGCAGCCGCCACGGGCAGAGTGTCCTGGGCTCCCATGGTCAGTGGGCTGGGTCCTCTGGAGCATCCTGACACACACACACACACACACACACACACACACACACACACACACACACACACACACACAACACACACACAACACACACACACACAACACACACACACACACCACCACACACACAGTTGATTACTATAGAAAGACACTAGCTCAGTACTTTTAGCACTTCCTGTGTCTGTAACAGCCTACTGACATGGTCAAATGAGCAGACATGCGTAAGGAAGGGGAGATGGGAAGAGCATGGTGAAAGAGCATAGAAATGGCAAGAAAGACGATTGGACAGATAGAAAGGGATAAAATGACGAATGAAGAGGATGCTTAAAGAGACTGGAATAACATGGACAACCAGAGTAGTGCAGTACAATACAGTAGCCTCCATACACTGGTACTGGGTCATATTTATTAGGAACCAAACGGACTGAAAGAGACTTGTCCAATAAGACATGCTATTTTTCCTTTTCCGTTGCACTTCTTTTTTTGTTGTTGCAGTGTACCCTAATGAATACGACCCTGGTACGACTCACCTTCGAAAGACAAATAAAACCGGCCATGGTCAAACCATACCATGGCTGGCTGTTTTTCCTCTGTGTGTGCGGGGAGGGTTAGAGGACATGGGGGAGAGGCAGGCAGGAGGAGAGGAAGAGAAGAAGAGGTGAATGAGTTACTGGAGGTGTAGACCCATCACAAGACACTGAGGGCAAGGCCAGAGGGAGCTTTTGCGTGATGGATAGATAGAAAGTGAGAGAACATCAGATTGTGCATGGTATACCATTGTGTGTTTAGGAGGGTGAAGATGACAAGGGGTGTGCATGTATGCATCATTCTGTACAGGGTACATGCTTCCATTCTCCACAGTATTTAACCAGGTTGTCCCGTTATGGTCAAAAGGCCTGTCCTATTATGGTCAAAATACCTGTTCCACAAAAGTCAAATTTTATGCTTCAAATTTGAGCATACCACCACTCACAAAATGACAAAACAATGAACAGTTCATTATGATGAACACTGAATGTATTAACACCAGAGACATACACTGAGTATACAAAACATTAAGAACAGGTGAAAGCTATGATCCCTTATTGATGTCACCTATTAAATCCACTTAAATCAGTGCAAAGAACGATTTTTAAGCCCTATTACAATTGAGACATGGATTGTGTATGTGTGCCATTCAGAGGGTGAATGGACAAGACAAAAAATGTAAGTGCCTTTGAACGGGGTATGGTAGTAGTTGCCAGGCGCACCGGTTTGTGTCAAGAACTGCACCGCTGCTGGGTTTTTSACTCTCAACAGTTTCCCGTGTGTATCAAGAATGGTCCAACACCCAAAGGACATCCAGCCAACTTGACACAACTGTGGGAAGCATTGGAGTCAACATGGGCCAGCATCCCTGTGGAATGCTTTCGACACCTTGTAGAGTCCATGCCCCGATGAATTGAGGCTGTTCTGAGGGCAAAAGGGGGGGTGCAATTCAATATTGGGAATGTGTTCCTAATGTTTGGTATTCTCAGCGTACACAGGTGAAGGAGGTTTTTATGGAGGATGGTAGTACCTGTGGTGGATATGTTGAGTTCTCTCCCCAGGGTGGGGGTGGAGGCTGCGCTCAGTGAGGTGATGGAGGAGATTGAGGAGGAACTCTCAGCCCGGGCCAGGGGGGCGAAGGGAGGAGGGCTGCCGGAGACTGGGGGGCTGAAGGGTCGAGRCTGGGGGAGGGGGTGAGAATATCAGTAGCCCGCTCCTGTACCAAACTTTTTGAAACACATTGTAATGTTAGCATAGTAACCGCAGTTAGGTTAAGTAGTACCTCTAACTTTGTGGAAATTGGTTGAATAAAAAAAACGAATAATGAGAGTCTAACAAATTCTAATGGTATCGATCCGAAGTCTAATAAATTCTAATGGTATCGATCCAAAGTCTAATAAATTCTAATGGTATCGATCAGAAGTCTAATAAATTCTAATGGTATCGATCAGAAGTCTAATAAATTCTAATGGTATCGATCAGAAGTCTAACACATGTAAGAGTATACTGTAGGTGCCATACCAGGTCTCCTATTGGTTTCCCAGGGGGCAGTTTGGGTCGAGAGGAGGGCCTTGTAGGAAGAGGGGGAGGGATTGGACTGCCTCCTGACAGGGGCGTGGAAGGACGAGCTGGAGAGGAGGAGCCTGAAAGGCATGTGACATGAGGAAAAATGGCCCCTATTAAGAAGTGTTATGATCAGCTATGATTTACACTATATAGAGTACATGACCATCTAGATCCGATAGCAATTGACTCCAAGTAATAGATGTCCAACAAATTACAGTTTCACTACGATCGCACTACCCATTCCAATTATTGGATTTCTATGTTTTCTTACAGTGGTAATCTACCCACTCTATCTATGTTTTTCCTACAGTGGTACTCACCGCTGCCTGGGCAGGGTCCGGGGGAGGACACCATGGACCTGTAGGTGAGCGGGGGGAGTGGGGGCGGCGTGCCCCTGAAGCCCGGGGTCAGCCCAAGAGGCGAGGCCATATAGTCAGGCTGCTCTTCCCTCAGGAACGCCAGAGGGGAAGGGACACCCGCCCGAGGGTAGCGCTCCACAGGCAGGGGGGGAGGGATGGGACTGGTAGGGGCAGGGGAGTACTCCAGTGAGCCAGAGGGAGCAGGGGAGTACCCCAGTGAGCCAGAGGGAGCAGGGGAGTACCCCAGTATCTCATCATCCAAAAACAGGCTAGGATCGATGCCGATGCATGGCGGAGAGTCCGGGGGGGAGAAGTCAGGAGGCAGGGGAGGAACGGGTTCATCTGGAGGAGGAATAGAGATAATGGAGATGGGAGAGTCGGGGGGAGAGGAGAAGGGCGGCGGGGAGGGGGGAGGCTCATCCGGAGGGGGGCCCGGGGAGAGGCAGGGGGAGTCTGGGGTGGAGGGAGGGAGTGGGGCGAGTCGGAAGGAGGAGAGGCAGAGGGCGGAGGCGGGGCCGGTTCGTCTGGTGGGGCGGTCTCTCGCTGTTGAAGCTGATCCATCGGGGCGAGGCCCTGTCCTCACTGGTCTGGGAAGATTCCATGGGGCCGAACACGTTTTCCAGGTCAGGCACAGGGGAACCTCTGTACGAGCTGGGGATTGGACATTCAGGTAGATAGGGTTGGGCTTGGACTATTCTCCCATTGGGTAATCAGCTGTGGAAAAAAAATAGTTCAGAGATCTTGCTGACTTAAAGCGGCCCTTCTATCAATGCTGTCCAAAGAAACAACGATTCACGGTGACAACTGTGCACGAGGCATGGGAATATGGGAGCTAATTCATTCCAAAAACAAAATCCAAATAAAAACCATTTAAGTTTTGGAAATGAATCTGCTTCGATATGGGGGAATTATGGGCATTGGCAGAATAATATTCCGTAGGAATCAGTCAAAGAAATAGCCTTGACTAGCTGCTGGGATGTTCTTGGGAGGCAGTGGAGGAGGAGCTACAACGAGAGTGACACTTGGTCAAAGACTTGCATTTTGCTACAATAGTTAGTCTACAGTACTACCGGCACTAGAGAGTGTGACACTAGGTCAGTCTATAGACTTACTATAACACTTAGTAACACAATTGACATAAACGCTTGCCTCAAACTGGCGGGCAGATGCGACCACAAGCCGATTTAATGGCCCGTAGATGTCTTAGAAATGTAGTAATCTAAATCACAAACATGACTGATGAATGATCGTTTGGGCTTACCTTCCTGTGGGAAGGATCTGGTCAGAGGGGAGTCAGGGTATGGTCTGGAGTCACACCATGCGTCGGCCTCTATGCAGACCACTATGATAAAGCAAGACATGATATCAAACTTGATCAAAAGTTTATCGAACTTCAGTGGGAACAATACAGTATCATGCACAAATAATACACACACAGCCAGACCCAGGCACTGTTGGGTTGATTAATACAGCTAGTAGTATTATTATGATTAGGGGCAATCAACCAACATACTGTACTAACACATAGCTAATAACCCATGCCAACACAAACACACATATGCAGTCAGAAAGAATATCTTGTGAGAGTTACCATCAATTTCTGTTACTATCATATCTGTGTGTCTCATAGGTCGTCTCCGGGAAGCCCGAAGAAAGCTGGGGATGCTCTGCGACTCTGGGATACTCTCTCACTGCAAGAGATGATAACATACACAAATACGATTTTATGACTCTGATATCAAGATTTCCTTCAGTTTTATTGTCGTGTGTTATTAAATTTGAACTCAACAGCTTTATTTTTTTGCCAATATAACATTTAGCAGACCCATCGCAAATTCGAACCAATACAGTATGTAATGTTCTAGCCTGTTTGCATTGTTAGCATTAGCACGGGTTTGAACTCTGACTTTGCGTCTCGAGGGCGGGCCTTGGCGTAAGGGTGGAGCGTATGGGTCTGGCAATCTCTTCACCTGGAAAGAAACAACCCAATATGGAAGGATGTATTGCAAAAGGAAAAGAGGCAAAATGGGATTATAACTGGGAGATATAGGTTCATCGTGAACAGCGGAGGGTTTGCGGAGTTTAAGATCAGAAAGAATGGTGATTGGCCGCTGTGGGTGAAAATACCAAGCACTTGAAAAAGAGGCAATTAAGAATTATTGTATAATTACTTAACTACAGGTACCGTAGATGTGCGCAAAATAGCTGTACAGTAGCAAGTAGATGTATTGTTGTCCGTAGTTTACCCCAATTAGGAGGAATGGTAGGGTAGGCCAGAGAAAAGTATGGAGAAGAAAAAAAACTAAAAACTTAAAAAACACTGGTTACAGCGCGGAAGCCTCAGATTACAACAAATCCTAGTCGCACATTGCTCCCAAAAATAAAACCCATGGTTGTACATGCAGAACATTTCCTTGCATATGCGACTGAACTGGTCGCATTTTAGAGCCCTGATCACACACCACTGCTAACTCCATGCTATTTCTTATCATGCAGTGAGTCTGGGTTAGAGGTTTAGCGTAGGCCTTACAGTACACATGACTGGCACAATGGGAGACCAAAACTCACACAGCTGACTCCCAGTCAGCTAAAACGATGTAGCTTCGCTTCAGTAATGATTTCTCCCTATATGGGGGGGGGGGGTTAAACCATTACAGCAATAAATACATCCAAAATAATAAGGAACAACAATATCACTATATATTCATATATATATATTTATGATGTCATATGTATGTATTCACTGCTTGAGTTCCTGCGATCCTTATTAGAATGAGCTCCAAAAGGTTATCTCTCTCTGTGGGT
>NC_036871.1:7475016-7476396 GCF_002910315.2 Salvelinus sp. IW2-2015 | reverse complement strand
TGGGCTTACCTCCTGTGGGAAGGATCTGGTCAGAGGGCGAGTCAGGGTATGGTCTCGGAGTCACACCATGCGTCGGGCCTCTATGCAGACTCACTATGATAAAGCAAGACATGGATATCAAACTTGATCCAAAAGTTTATCGAACTTCAGTGGGAACAATACAGTATCATGCTACAAATAATCACACCACAGCCAGACCAGGCCACTGTTGGGTGATTAATACAGCTAGTAGTATTAGTTATGATTAGGGGGCAATTCAACCAACATACTGTAGCTAACACATAGCTAATAACCCATGCCAACACAAACACACATATGCCAGTCAGAAAGCACTATTCTTGTGAGAGTTACCGATCATTTTCTGTTACTATCATTATCTGTTCTGTGTGTCTCATAGGTCGTCTCCGGGGGAAGCCCGAAGAAAGCTGGGGATGCTCTGCGACTCTGGGATACTCTCTCACTGCAAGAGATGATAACATACACAAATACGATTTTATGACTCTGATATTCAAGATTTCCTTCATTTTATTGTCGTGTGTTATTAAATTGAACTCAACAGCTTTATTTTTTTGCCAATGATAACATTTAGCAGACCCATCGCAAATTCGAACAATACAGTATGTAAATGTTCTAGCCTGTTTGCATTGTTAGCATTAGCACGGGTTTGAACTCTGACCTTTGRGTCTCGAGGGCGGGGCTTGGCGTAAGGGTGGAGCGTATGGGTCTGGCAATCTCTTCACCTGGAAAGAACAACCCAATATGGAAGGATGTATTGCAAAAGGAAAGAGCAAAATGGGATTATACTGGGAGATATAGGTTCATCCGTGAACATCGGAGGGTTTGGGAGTTAAGATCAGAAAGAATGGTGGATTGGCCGCTGTGGGTGAAAATCCAGCACTTGAAAAAGAGGCAATTAAGAATATATGTATAATTACTTAACTACAGGTACCGTAGATGTGCGCAAAATAGCTGTAAGTAGCAGTAGATGTATTGTTGTCCGTTAGTTTACCCCAATTAGGGAGGGATGGTAGGGTAGGCAGAGAAAAGTATGGAYAAGAAAAKAACTAAAAACTAAAAAACACTGGTACAGCGCGGAGCCTCAGCATTACAACAATCCTAGTCGCACATTGCTCCCAAAATAAAACCCATGGTTGTACAGCAGAACATTTCCTTGCATATGCGACTGAACTGGTCGCATTTTAGAGCCCTGATCACACACACTGCTAACTCCATGTATTTCTTATCATGCAGATGATCTGGTAGAGGTTTAGGTAGGCTTACAGTACAATGGCAGGCAAATGGGAGACCAAAACTCACACACTGACTCCCAGTCCAGCTAAAACAGTAGCCAGTTCAGTAATGATTCTCTATATGGGGGGG